>NC_142116.1:1792500-2067500 GCF_056152115.1 Neolamprologus brichardi | reverse complement strand
AAGTGCAGACTTCCAGCTTTAATCCAGTGGGCTGAACAAAAAAATAAAAAAAATATTGAGGAAATAGAAACTTTTTAACACGTTCCCTTCATTTCAGGGGCTCAAAAGTAATTGGACAAATTAAATAACTGAAAGTAAAAATACTTTCAGTTATTGTTTTTTTTAGTAAAGTCCAATCTAGCCTTTCTATTGTCAGTGTTGGGAAGGTTACTTTTAAAATGTATTCCATTACAGATTACAGAATACATGCTCCAAAATGTATTCTGTAACGTATTCCGTTACGTTACTCAATGAGAGTAACGTATTCTGAATACTTTGGATTACTTAATATATTATCATGCTGTTTTTATTAAAATAGGTTCCAGACATTAGTCACAGTTAATCGTACATCTTTAATAGCTATAAGCAGACATAGAACTTCTCTTTTCTATAACATCTTCCATACAAGGTAATAAACTTCGAGCCCTCAGGACCTCTGGGGCTGATTATAGACTCTGGTCATCTGTTGCCAAGTAGAGTAAAATATAGTGAGACACCAAATGAGTTAAGGCCTCAGGCCTGACACATTCCTAGATTATATGTGTTATATGTATTGTAAGCATGCATTGCAGTTATCCTTCTATGTTCCAGTTTCCCTCAGCATGGATCACCTGGACAGTCACGCCAGTGAAGCTTAAGACCCTTAATGAACCGAACATCAACTCGAAATAAGCACAAATATGCAACGTGTATGAAATACTTCTAACTGTACTTGTAATAAAAGTTAACATAATGGAAGGATCCTCAAATGGACATCTTCAATAAACAACTTTAATGCAATATCAATACTGTGAGAAATATTATTAAATGAAATAATGCTGTAAAGAATGTTATCAATGCAGTTATAATGATGCAGATTATATGGCAGCAATAAAAGAATTTCTGTATCTCCACAACAGTGTCAAATGAACCTTTCTTTGAGTGAAGATTTAAGGTGACAGGAAATATAAATAAATGCAGCTTGAATCTTTACTGAAGCTCAGTATTTGAAACAGAGTCATTCACTGCTGTAATAATAATGAATTGCATTTATACAGCGCTTTTCGGGACCCCTCAAAGCGCTTTACAATGCCACTATTCATTCACTCTCACATCCACACACTGGTGGAGGCAGCTACGGTTGTAGCCACAGCTGCCCTGGGGCAGACTGACAGAAGCGAGGCTGCCATATCGCACCATCAGCCCTTCTGGCCGTCACCAGTAGGCGGTAGGTGAAGCGTCCTGCCCAAGGACACAACGACCGAGGCTGTCCGAGCCGGGGCTCGAACCGGAAACCTTCCGATTACAAGACAAACTCCCAACTCTTGAGCCACGATCGCCCCAATAATAACTAATAATGATTGAAATTATAACTTTAATATTGGCCATATTATATTTACATTACCAAAGTGAGATGACTTTAGTCTCATGAACAACATTAGCTAATTGTTATTTACTAGCTAATCTTAAATGACTGTTCAGTACAGAATTGGGATACAGCCTTCGTGTTGTGCAGAATAGATGTGGCCCAAAGTCAAATCATGACTCGCCTTGAGTCAGTGCGGTGGGTGTGGCCACTTTTGGAGAAACATCTACTAATTAGATCCTGATCATTACTCAGGAGCTTTTTGAAGCTTATACCGTGTCAGCCTGTTTGCCACCTGTCTGATAATGTTAGTTATACTGATTTAATTTGGCACTCTTCATCCCCTGACTTAAAATAAGAAGTAGACACACTGTTTTGCCTGAAATATTGACTCGCCCATCCATATCACTGAGTTCAGGTGCTCCAATCACTTGCATGCCCACAGGTGTATAAAATCAAGCACCTAGGCATTCAGACTGCTTCTCTCTGCTCTCAGCAGCTCAGCATGAAAGTGGGAGGCCGTGTGAAATCACAGAGTGGGGTCAGCAGATGCTGAGGCACAGTTTGCTAACTTTCACCTCCAAACTTCATGTGGCCATCGTATTAGCTCAAGAACAGTACAGAGATCATCATAGACTGGGCTTCATGGGAGAGCATGGATCCCATATCTATCTATTAAAATGAGGACTTACAAATAAGCTTTAGATTTCCAGTTTATCAAATCCCACTGAGCAGTCCTTCCCTTTGTTGTGGAAGTTTTCCATTTAAATAAAGCCTGCAGACGAGCGGTGAGCGGTAGCTAACGTTCTTTAATCAAAACACAAAGAACAGACAACCAAGTTGGTGGAGAGCCTGCATGACCGCGGGGCGGACGGTCAGCAGAGTCTCCCTGAGCCTAGCATGGCGCTCAGTTAAAGACCTTCAGGAGCAAAAGGCAGTACACAGCTGGTTCACACCTTAAGCTTCACACTCCCTTGCTACCTCCCAGAGTCCTCGAAGAGACAAAGGCTACGTTCACTCTGCAGGTCTTGATGCTCAATTCCGATTTTTTGATCAAATCCGATTTTTTTGTCTGCTCGTTCACACTACAAATAAAATGCGACAGCAAACGCGCTCTAGTGTGAACGCTCAAAGCGCCCGCATGCGCAAAAGAAGACGTCACACACAACGCGCTCTGTTTAGACCCAGAGCAACAGTATTGTTTGACTGATGGCTCTTAATATAAAGACTTCGGACTTCACGTTTCCCAATTTTTGCTTTAAGTTATTTTGTTATTTACATAATAATGTAAATCACCTAATAATGATCCTTATTGCTGTTTTAGAGGAGCGGTGCTTCAAAGGATAGTTGCAGATTTCTGTCAGAATCTGCAGATTATACAGAACAAATAAAATGTTCACGTTTCTCCAACGTTGTCTTCCCAACAGTTTCACTGACATCTACACGGGATGGCCAGGAAGTGTTTGCGATGTCTTCTCCGGCGCTGATAATTGGCGTCTGTCTTGTGTCAGTGATGTAAAAGACGGATTTAATGCGACATGACCATCAAACAGTTTCATCTCTTTGTATGCCATAAAATGGACTGGTATACCGATAGATTGCCTTTCATGTGTTACAGTTTAAGCTCAAATCAGTACAGATACGTGAAAATTCTACTAAAATACATCAACAAAGTATTTGTGCTTTGTTAGTTCCCACCTTTACAAATGCACTTCTGGAAGATTAAACACACTCCTAAACCTTGTGGAGAGTCTTTTATATAAGCAACAGGGCGGCCGACATCATAACAAACCCTATGGATTAAAAATGAGATGTCACTCAAGTTCATATGCATATGAAGGCAGACAAGCTAATATTTTTGGTGATATACTGAGAGAAGATTAAGTGCTGCTCAGATGAACTGATGACCAACAACTCCATTTTAATCAGCCAAAGAAAAAGATTAGCCGCATTAGGAAATGACTCATTTGATGTTGTTTTAGTGCTTCTGTTTCCTGCACTGGCTGCTTTGTGGCAAAAAACAGGCACACAAATGGAGAAAAACGTTTAATTTTTTTTTTTTGACACCCTGCAGAAAGTGCTCAAAAATCACCACTGACAAACAGCAGCGTGTCATTTGCAGATAAAAGAAGCTAAATAAAACATCAGTGTTGTGGTTAGTATCCCCCAAGCTGAAACACATGACCTCATTAACTGACACAGGCTAACTCTGCTACTCTGGCTAATGTTGCTGTCTGGTGGCTCGCTTTGACCACAGTTTGAATAATTTAAATAGAGGACGCAGCACAGGCAGCTGGGGAGTGGAAGGAAATCAAAAGCACAAAAAGTGAAAAGCAGAATTTTAATTTCTTATATTTACGTTAGTGAAGTTTCCCTCCATTCACCAATCAGAGACAGCGCAGTGTCCCGGATGCACATCAGCTGAATCTGTTTAGGACTAATTGCACACCTCGATCCTTCCACAAAACACAAATGGAGCCCTCGTGCCAGCTTGGGTTGGACCATATCATACCGTTCACGGTAATACCGGTATAATGAAATATGGCGATAGAATATGGGTAAAACGCGCACGCGCAGTGCCTTTGTTTACATACGCAAATGGCCGAAAAAGCATGGCGGCGACTAACGGTGTGTTCACACCGAACGCGATGGACGCGAATAGAGCGTCAGGTTTACATGTAAAGAATGAGAAGGGAGAAAGCAGATAGTTGAATGAAACAGATGAACCAGAACTGGTTTGTAAAAATGCTGCAGCTTCACTGGTGTGGAACCGGTTTAGCTTTCGTCCGTCAGATACACAACAAAGCACTATTTTTGGTAGCGCATGCTAGCGGGCCGTCGATATTACCGTGTTGTTTAGAAAATACGGCGCACTTTAAATCAATCCTTTGATTTCTCTGAAAATCGACAGAGCCCCTTATAATCCCGTGTGCCTTATGTATGAACTCTGGTTGTGTTTACTGACCTCGAAACGATTTTATGTGCACGGCGCTCGAAAATCTGTCAAATGTTTCAGTACGACGTTGCTAAGCTACGAAGCCGCACCGCTTGATGAATTGTCGGAGCATTACGGCTATCGTAGGCGGAGCCTCGCGGAGTGATACGTACTGTGCTTCAACATAATATTACCGTATTGTGTGTGTATGACCTCTTTTTAAGTTTTGTGGATATTATACATGGTTATGCTGAGGATAGGTCGGCCAGTTTCCACTGGAAATGCCTTTTGGTTAAACTGTCAGTAAGGAATTTGCATTTGCACTGTTACATTTTTATATAACTTAAAAACATAAAACAGCTGCTTGTTTCAGTGAAAATACATTGATGGGGTTTTTGCACTAATAAAGTTGTGGAGTTGTAAAGTATTTTGTCTCGTGACAATTATATCGTCAGTTATATCGTTATCGCAAATTTTCAAATGTATATTGTGCTAAATATCGCCCTGCTCTACTGTCAGCTATAACTGTACGCCAGAATATCACAATATTAAATAAGTAGTAGATATCTATCATGTATTACTGTAAATGCAGTGCACCCAGTAACAAAACACACATAAAAACTATTATTCCCACCGTGATATTTCAAAAAACACAAAAAAACAATAATACATCTTATATTGGACACAGTAGCGTTTTGTTTTTTGTTTTTTTGTAAGATGAGATATGACCTCACTGAATAATGCATACATTAGAAAATGGCCATAAACTGCCAAAGGGTGTACGAGCTGTTTCTCACCAGATGAATGACTAATATTTCCAGTTTACACTGACTTCTTTCCACTGAAGCTCTTACTAACCACACTCTGTGTGCATTTGCACAGAGGGGAGACTAAAGAAAACCACAATTTCTCTTCGTCAGACTTAAAAAACAGGAAAAAAATACATAAGGAAAAAACATGTATTAGCATATTATGTTCAGCGAAAGTAGAATAGATGTAAGGAAACTCTCTCCCAATGGGCCCCCAATAATAAGAATATTAACATGCATGTGGGAGGTTCTGTGGTTTTCTGTGAAACATAAAAAACTTTGGCAGGAAATAGTCAAACAGAAAAAGGTAAAGCTCTTGGCATGTGGTAGCATCATTTTATGAAAAGCGATTTAAGATAAACTGTTCAGTTCAGCGGCTTTTTCTTTTTGTCTTTTGAACAAGCAAAGATCTGCTCTTCCACACTGAAGGTTGTTTGCTGAAGAAAAGAGTGGACTTTACCTCTGCATTACCTCCACCGTGAAGTCGCTCAGAGATGGCATCTCATGCTCATGCGATGTTCCTAGTTGACGCATGTGTCTGCCTTCCTGTGACTATTCTTCTCCTCGTGCTTTCATGTCTTGCTGTAAGTAAAAAATAACATTACTGTCTGTTTGTCGTCTGTCCGTTTGCTTGATAGCCTATAGAAAAGCAGTTAGTTCGTCGATCACACCAGCCTGCAGCTTTTAGGCATAAAACATTTGTGTGTGTGTGTGTGTGTGTGTGTGTGTGTGTGTGTGTGTGTGTGTGTGTGTGTGTGTGTGTGAGTGAGCCGAAATCACAATAGCACCTCAAAGCACTTTATATTTGTAAGGTGAAAGTGAGCGAAGAACAAATACCCAGTGCATCATAGCGCCAAATCACAACAAAAGTCGCCTCAAGGCGCTTCATAGATACAGAGAAAAACCCAACAATCATATGACCCCCTATGAGCAGCACTTTGGCGACAGTGGGAAGGAAAAACTCCCTTTTAACAGGAAGAAACCTCCAGCAGAACCAGGCTCAGGGAGGGGCGGGGCCATCTGCTGTGATTGGTTGGAGTGAGAGAAGGAAGACAGGATAAAGACATGCTGTGGAAGAGAGACAGAGGTTAATAACAGATATGATTCAATACAGAGAGGTCTGTTAACACATAGTGAGTGAGAAAGGTGACTGGAAAGGAAAAACTCAATGCATCATGGGAATCCCCCGGCAGCCTACATCTATTGCAGCATAACTAAGGGAGGATTCAGGGTCACCTGGTCCAGCCCTAACTATATGCTTTAGCAAAAAGGAAAGTTTGAAGCCTAATCTTAAAAGTAGAGATAGTGTCTGTCTCCTGAATCCAAACTGGAAGCTGGTTCCACAGAAGAGGGGCCTGAAAACTGAAGGCTCTGCCTCCCATTCTACTTTTAAATACTCTAGGAACAACAAGTAGGCCTGCAGAGTGGGAGCGAAGTGCTCTAATAGGGTGATATGGTACTACAAGGTCATTAAGATAAGATGGGGCCTGATTATTTAAGACCTTGTATGTGAGGAGCAGGATTTTAAATTCTGGATTTAACAGGAAGCCAACAGGATATTTCTAATTTTAGAGATGTTGCACAAATGAAATAAAGCAGTCCTGCATATTTGTTTAACATCTGCTCTCAGCCTGCAGGCTTTCTTGTGGGCGGCCATTTAAAAGTCAAATGGGAGGCAGAGCCTTTAAAAAATTGTCAAAGTCTGGTTCCTTGGAAACCAAATAGATCACGTGTGGCTCAAACGTTTTGCACAGTCCTGCACCTCTCTGTTTTAGTGTTTAGCAGCTTATAAAATGTAATTTCTTGTTGCAGTCTGCAGGTAACTGAAATAAAATCACTTTTAGCTTCTCCTTATTCACAAGTGGTCACCAAAGCAGGATAGCACTGCAGCTTTGATTTACCCGATCACACCAGTTAACCGTCCTGATGCAATCCCAAAGCGGTTTGTGTGTCCTACACATTACTGGTCATACTCGTGTATTTCCCTGAAAGCGAACGCAGGAACTGCAGAGAGACTGAACTGAACATCATCTACATAAAAGCTGTTTTCTTGTAGAGATCTTGAGACGACGTGTCATGCTTATTACTGCTTTAATGTGACTTTCATACTTCCTGCAGATAAAACGCGGGCAGGTTCCTGTCATCTACTACACAAACCTCCTCATCACCACTCTCCTCCAGCTGTTCACCATGATCGCTTTGGTGGCAAACCCAGGCCAGCTTCAGTACATCTCCCCCTCCGTTTCTTGTTATGCCTTCAGTATGATGGCTAATCTCGGCTTCAAAATATGCATTTCTCTAGAAGGGTACGTGTCTTCGTTTGTACTTCCATTCTATTCCTCAGTGAAACATCCTTATGGCCAGAAATATGAACTTCTGAATTGTGTTGCAGATCCTCTATCATCGTCTTCAGACAGTTGGACAGCATCAGAAAAACTACGATTTCTGTGCTGGCTTGCGCTATGACCTGGGTCATTTGCATTATTACCATCTCCCTTGCTGCAGACAAACAATTTATCGTTTGTATTCTGGCCATACTCCTCGCTCCACTGTACATCCTCTGCTTAGCAGGGACCCTCAAGTGTCTGCCTGCTGCCACCTCAGTGCCTGTTAAGGAAAAACAAAGAATTGTGGGAGCAGTAGTTCTACTGTTCGTTAACTACTTCGTGATGATCGCGCCAATGATCGTTTTGATTTTTCACATCAGATCTTACATGTTAGATCACACTGAATACATTGTAACACATTCCACAGATGTTATTATGACCTTATTTCTGCTCAGTCCTTTTGTGGACTTGATTCTTTTCGTTTTCATGTGTGACTGGTTCACTGACAAGCTGGTGGCATCTTTGTGCTGCTGCATTAATGCTGACAGCACCACATCGACAGTGTGACTGACTGTAGGACAGGTGGCTTGATTTACGCAGAGAGAAGGAGAAGCAAAATATTTTGGAAATGCAGGAAAAGAAAGAAAATTGGTATGCAAATGTGAGAGATACACATTGACGGGGTCGGGTTATGTTAAAAAGTATAAATTGTTATACTTTGTTCATTGGTTCAAAGGTACCCCACACTTCGTTTTTTGTTTGCTTGTTTGTTCTGGTGTATTTGTCATTTGAACTGTTATTCTGCCAAAGTACTCATATTTACAAGATGTCATTGAAGGCCCCATTGGTGTGTCAGGAAAAGTCTTTTGTACGTATGTTCCTTGAAGGGGTTTTGGAGTCGTTCTTTTTTCCACCGCAGCGAAGGGCTAGGAGTCGGAGAGGAGCTGCTGTATGTTTGTGTTATCGATCTGATTGTGAAATAAAGCGTATGCAGTGAGAAAGCAACTCCCGGAGTCATCCCTGCCTTAAAGCTGCAACACAAACAAAACCGTTTACAAGTGAACGCCTCACGGTGGATTCAGCTCTCTCCTCTCAGCTGATGTGTCAAATGGAAAGTAATGGGAAGCATTGTTTTGTTGAGTAATGATGTTGTCATTAAAAATGTAGAATTGTTCCTGAAATCACCGATAAAACCCCATAAAAGCTTCAAAATGGGAAAAATGGGAAGAAAAAAATAAATACATTTTATTTTCAAATGTAAACAGTTATTTTTATACACATACACCTGTACAGACATGCAGCCTGTTAAAGTAACGCACAGGTTATATTTACTGCATCCTTCAATAAACAGCAAATTGCATTAAAAATCAGTCTTTTATTCATTACATCAAACAACAGAGAAAAAAAGTTAATTTCATCTTTAAACACAAACTTAAAAACTTCCTCTTAACCAACAGTGTCTGCTTCTCTCTCACAGTTGTACATTTTTTAAGAAATAAAAGAAACCAACTGAAATCAGAAAAGGGACCAAAGTCTAAAACATTACCTTTTTTAAAACCCAAACAGAACTTTTTATTAAAAGAAGAAAGAAAAAAGGGGAAGAATACGAACATAAAATGAGCTAAACGTATGTCAGTGTCCCTTAAACTGTATTTTAATGGCCAGTAGGGGGCGATTCCTTGGCTGTGTATAGAAGTCAGTTGATTTAGTTCCAGGGAATACAACACGACGTTCATTTTGGAAACTATGGTCCCGTTTAAAGCATATTAAACAAAGAAGGATACGCTTTAGTGCTTTCAAAAACCCAAAGTGTGCAAGGCCAAAACTTTAGCCGGGAGTTTGAAGTGGTCATTCACGAACCGCTGGACACTGCACAGTGGCCACATCCACGTTTTAAAACCACATAAAGACGTCCGAATTCAACAGAAATCAAATGTAAGTGGAGAGCTCTTCATCAACCTGACCAAAGCTCACTTTATCCTCCTCATCTCTCATCTGCAAACACATAAGACCGAAGAACCTGTGAGACACGCATCGCCGTAGAAACGATGATGCTCACTGAGCTGCAGGGTTTTTACACGATGCACGCTTCACCTTAAATCTGCACATCCAGCTGAACTACAAGCACATTTGCAAAAGCTAAAACAGTCAAGTTATATTTGTTGCTTCCTAATAGACTCACAACATATATTAGTTACTCTGACCGTTAAAATCAACAAACCAACTGCAACATAACTCAGTCACTCAGTTGTTAAACGTATTAAATCAAACAATCGAAGCTAATGAACCTGACACTGAATTGTCATTAATAAATAATTCACCTTCTCGCTGACTTTAACTCAGCTTTAAGGAAAAAGCAGGTACTGTCGTCCGAGACATTGTCCAGCAATATTTGGCGATCAGTGAATCTATCGGCGCTAATAATGACATCATCCTGATTAGAATTCACATTGTCGATCAAACGCTCCATCACTCTGGTCTCCATGGTGACCGTACATATGATACATTAATATTAAAAGAGGAAAAAAACCTCAGCAGGTCAAAGAAAAGTCGCTGAACTAGGATGACATCCATATAACGTCCATCAGCTCATTTCCTGAGGAACACGATATCTGTGAGTAGGAAAAAACAGCATCCGCACTCTGGAAAGCTTCTCGGGATAAACTGCAGTGTGCACTTGGCGGACCTCAGTGTGGCCAGGAGATCCTGTGGCTCATTTTCAGTTTGACTTCCTGTTTTTACTGAACTCTACTGATCCAGCTTCTCCTCGCTGAAGTTGCACAGGAGGCTCTTGGCTCCATTCTGCCATGAATACAATGTCTCCATTGGAGTTTTCCCGTCCTGCAAGGGAAAAAGAAACTTTGAATGTTCCTTTTCTGGTACTGGCCCTGCAGACAGGATGATGCACATGTTCTCACTAAACAAACAGATTATTCAGCATAATGATTTTTTAAGAAAAGCAGAGGTTTTGTCGACATCAGTCTACTTTAACTATGCACAAAGACACAAAGAAAGATTTTTGAGTGAAGTTTTGAGGGGCTTGATATCAGATGTCAGCGTACCCCAGCTAATGACTCGGCTGATACGCCCTCCAGCTGCTGAAACTCATATAAGGAATGCAGGGAGGCAGGTAAGCTGTTGCTCAAATGCAACCCAGTTCTTTCCTTCAGGTTGTGTCTGATTTAAAGGGGCCAGACTCGGCGCCTCCGGCTTTGAGGCAGATTAAAGAGCACGAAGATGCCAGAACAGAATCACACCTCTGAATATCCCTGCGTGCAAAATTAGGTCCCTTCTTGTGACTGTGTGATCCTAATGGTAGAAAACGTCACATGCAAAGCTTGTGTTACGCTTTTCAAATCAGTGTAAACGATACAGGTGTGACGACACATGGCGTACGACATATTGTGTGTAGTTTCAAAAACCCAGTTGACTCTCTGGAGGAGGCTTTGTGTACTTACAGAGTTCTTTGTGTTGAGACTGGCGCCGTACATCATCAGCAGCTTGATCATCTTGAATCGGTTTATTCTCACAGCATCGTGCATGGGCGTGTCTCCGTCCTACAGCCGAGGAGGAAAACCCACATTTCAGCCGAGAATAAACTGAACGCCTATTTTTATCATTTATCACGATCATCATCTTTTGGTTGGTGTAATTACGGATCGCTGGTGTCAGGACACAGGTGCTTAACTTATTAATGTGCCCCAAATTCAGGGAGAAATAGACCACGAGGAAGAAGAACCCAGCAGCCGAGGAACAAACTAAACTCTGTTCTACGTTTCAGAAAAATGCAACGATAAACATCCAGCTCCAAACAAACACTAATTCTTTTACAATGAGTTACCCATACAACGCTCTGCAGGAGTGCCTGAAGCTGAACTGGCTTTATTATTTCATAGACTGTATATAAAGGATGGATGAAGCCGCTGTGACATCACCGTCTGTTTGCTGAAGTCCTGTTGCTTGTACTTTAGTGCTTACTCGGTCTTTGGCGTTCAGGTCTGCTCCACAGTGAATGAGGTGCTCGGCACAATCGCAGTGTCCTGTCCTCACAGCCACGTGCAGAGGAGTGCTGTGCAGCTGAGGGAGAGGAGGAGAAGAAGAGGAGTTTATGTTCATGCACGAAGAAATTCTGAAAATCAAATATCACGAAAATATTAAAGTAGAGTATTTTATGAAAGTATCTGGGCGAGTGCTGCTCACGCCACTAGATGGAGCCAAAGTAATTTTCAAAATAAAGAACCGGCTGCAGCTGTTGTGACCTCGAGTAACCCTTCCTCACAAGTCCACCAACCTTGTCTCTGGAGGTGAACTTGGCTCCTCGATCCAGGAGGAGCTGCAAGGCCGGCAGGCTGCCTCCCCTGCAGGCCCAGTGGACCGCTGTGGCCTCCAGCTGAAAACACACACACAGCCCAACGTGTTAGAATAATTCTGTGTGTGTGTGGAGGAAACATCACTAATAAAGGGGGTAAAAGAGAAGGTGTGACATATTTAAACTGCTCACCTTGTCTTTTTTCTCCATAGCCGCTCCGGCCTCCAGAAGTCTTTGCATGACCTCCACGTGTCCTTTGAAAGAAGCTTTGTGCAGAGCTGTTCTCTGGAACTGGACGTTATACAGAAAAAGAAGCTTCATGCGTGTGATTACTGTACATGACTTCAACATGCTAATGTTTGAGATTGTGACGTGCTGCAGGCAGACATCGCTGTGCCACACTCACATTGTCGCTTGCATCGGGGCTTCCTCCGTCAGACAGGTACTTCTCCACCACAGCCAGTTTGTTCTCCATGACTGCTGAGAGGAACAGCTCCTCGTCTACCGTCTCCGGCTGGAAAATGTGTGCAGAGAGACTTTGATTAAGAAACAGAGGAAAATAAAAGGTACGCCTCGGAGCATGCGGCAAGAGAAGCTGCTGCTGTTGCAGCTCTATTGCAGACTTTCATGCATCTTTGGTTCACTTCATTCAGCATCAGCACACATTTATGCAATGACAGATTTTATTTATGCTGCACCCTTTCTTGTCATCAAGGTCTAAAGTGTTTCTGGTCAAATGCAAATTAATAATATTAAATTAAATCAAAACCTTACCACAGCCTCAGGCTCTGGCTCATCTTTCTTCAGGACCGGGCTCTTCCTCTCTCTCCGTTTCTTCCTCAGCTGCAGGATGTTGAAGAGGTCGTCCACCGTCTCCAGCTTCAGTCTGCCGCTCCGATCCGTCTGACGCAACAGTAAAAACCACAGACTTCATTTATTATTCAACTTCTACTGGTCTGTTTATTCACTGAATGACAATCAAATGCCAACATGAGCAGTTATAAGCTGTCATACTCCTGAATGCCTCCAGGTGGCAGCACAGATGAGGAGAAAACCAGTTAGATGGCTTCAAAATCCCTTCACCTCTGTGCTTGGATGAGATCATCACCAGATTTAAGTGACGTCAGTCTAACTTATTACATAATCCTGAACCTGTAATTGTCTCTGCTGTGGCAAAAAGGAAACGCCTGAATTTAAACTGAAATTTGTCACCATTACTATAACTGCAAATACGACTAAAAGTACATATTACACATGATACACAACTCTAAAACTGACATATTTAAGTAGTTTTTACCTATTGATGAGTAAGTTCTTCTGTTTAAGAATATCAAGTTTAAATAATGTCACATTTTATTGACGCCACTCTTCCCGCTGGTCATCCACACATGTATCTGATAATACTTGAATATTGTGATGTACTCGTTGTATTTGATGCATTATTGTCACTCCTGAGACTTTCCTGTAACTATCATTGCTGCTGCAGGTGGTGATTGCACCTGCAGAGTCACAGTTGGTGTTGCATAAACATATTGACATGTTTATGTGCAGCTGGCAGTAAAATAATACTCCTCAGTGTAACCTGTCATTGCACCGTAGCTGCTGCTCTTACGTTGAGAGCTGCCACGCTGACTTCCTCCTGTTCGCCGCCGCTGTCACTCTCCTCCGACAGACGCCCGCCGACTCCCAGCTCCCCGTGGGATCTGCGATCATCCCGCTTCTCCTGATTGACGGCCGCCTCGTACACGCCCCCCTGAAAGTCATCTGCCTCTATGCCCTCTGACCTCTTACCGGTCACCTGCAGGAAGAAGGAGAGGCGGAGACGTCGTGAGGTGGTTTGCACCATGGTGCCTTTTGCAGAAAAACACCAAGAAAACCTTCCTGATGAACAGATTTACAGTGTGAAGCACAGACTGATGCACTGATGCTGCTGCATGCACCCCTCAGCACAGCTCTGCTGCAAACAGAGGAATGTAAACACACCGCAGCATTAACACACGCTCACTCAGCTCTTTAATGAGCCACAACTGTTCCATTCACATCACTCACGTAGTCATTTACACAGCTTGTAATCCATGCATCACTCTAACAATGACTGCTGGAGGAAACAAAGGGATGTTCAAGTCTAATGCACAGCAACAAACACGGCTGAGACTGAGCTAACCTCTCTGGTGCCTCATCATTAAACCACTTTTACCTCCAGCGTGCTTTTATCCTGAGTGAATTTAATGGATTTAAAAGTTAAATCCTGCGTTTGGAGTTAAAGGCAGTCAGGTTGTGTGCAGAGACAATTCATCACATTTTAAACTGCTTTAGTCAAACAAGTGCAGAGCATTCATGTCTTCTTTGTTTTTATATATACTTCAATAACTATTCATGGTGATGCTGTCAGTGTGTCCACACAGACGTGAAGGAAACCTCCGATACACGTGCGATCAGAGACGTTTCAGATTCATCGTTGAAAATACGTTTTAAGACATTTTAGCTGCTTCATCATCTGGTTTGTAACTGAATTAAAAATGAATATTTACTTTACTTTCTTTGTTACAAGCGTTTTTTTTTACTGATCTCAATCTTGACTACAAATAAAGTGAGTCTGACGGCCATGTTTTAATTCAGCTTTATTTACATTGTGCCAAGGGCCAATAATTTGGTGCAGCGGTGCAGAAAGAGTTAAATTACGTCCTCTACTGGAGTCCTACGTCATGTGACAAATATGGCCAATGTGATTGGCTGAGCCGCTCTGTTTAGTTTTAGCAGCGGCAAACCTGCGCTGCGAGGAGGAGAGGAGGACGGCAGCAAAGAGGAAGAAGCTGGATATAAGAAAGTATTTTTCAAAGAAACCTGTAAGTCACTTAAAGCCAAATTAACTCATAAAATGTGTCACAATAACGTTACAGGCTATGCTAGGCCGTACATACCAACACTCCCGATTTTTCCGGGAGAATCCCGAATTTCAGGCCCCCCCCGAAAATCTCCCGGAGCCACCATTCTCCCCAATTTCTCCCGATTTTCCACCCGGACAACAAAATTGAAAAACCATATCCCAGATTGGCCCAGCCAATTCCAGTGTCCAATAATGGCTACTATTACTGCAGCTACTTAGTTTTAATATGACTCTTATTTCTCTTTCTGGGTCACAAAATAAACTTTTAACACATTTTCAGGCGAGAATGTAGCTGTGTAAACATCAAATATCTGAGCCAGAGTTCCCTTAGTGCTAATGTATCAGAGATGTTGGTGTAACTGAAGTAATGTTGTTAAGTCCTTAAAGTCATATTCTTTTATTGTCATGACTCTATTTGAAGCTATTTTTATTTTGTATGATACCTGATTTATATGGAATATGGCTGAAGTAAACTAAAGTCTAAAATAGTTAGTCAGTCATTTGTTTAATAGTAATTTAACATTATATAATTCACATATAAAACTATGAATTGTAATTTTAAATGGTTTAAAAGCAGGTAGAATAGCATAAGTAGGCAAGTATGTTTCTCCTTTTGTTATGAAGAAGCAAAAAAAGAAACTGGGCAGGGTTTGGTGAATCATCCGTCCCCACCAACGCCAAAACCAAATCTAGGCCCTTACATTGTGCAAAATCACAATCAAAGAGCCTTACATGGAAATTAAAGATGCTAAACCGCGGTCCAGGTTCTAGTATTTTATTAATGAATTTGTTATTTTGCTTCAGGTTGAGGCTTCTTGTTTTTAACTCTTGCTGCACAACAACAGATATTTATATTCTTTACTTTTATGCTTTCAAAATCACTTCTTTTTGGTTCCAGTCCATACAAAACTGGTTTAATTTAAATAATATTTAGAAATTAATAAAAGAAATGTGACAATAAGGAACAAAAATCTATTTGATTTCTCATTTTCAAATCAAGTTTCAGCCTGTTCTTGTTTCCTCTCTGTTACAGTCGCACACATCAGCACATCTTACCAGCTCTTCAACACTGAGCAGTCCCATTCTTCTCCTGGATGGTTTCACTGTGCCGTGGGTACCTGGAGGTGGATTTTAGTCCACAGTATGCTCAGTATGTCCGTCTGTCTGTCTCTTTGCCTGCAGCTGGAGCCTCGGCCTCTTATATAGCTTTGCTGAGCTGCCGGTCCGTCACTGAGCTCAGATTACATCACTGTCCTCGTGTGCTCATGTGGCATTCCCTCCTCCACCCTCATATCCATACTCAGCCCGTCCCACCCCGAGTGCTGCCCACTTTGGGCTGATCCTGGCACGTCTGTGTCACTGAGCAAAGATGGAGATGAGCTTTGAGGAGTTACTCTGCACCAAATGCTGATGCTGAGTGTTCTGAAAATTGCTTGAACCAGCCACGTGCATTCTTGTAAACATAAACACATAAGAAATCTTGAAAGTGCAAAATCTTTATCACCCCTCCTGCTCTTTTCTATCAGTTATCCCTGATTTGTCTTCATACATCTACATTCCTTTCAGCAACTTCACGTCCTGCTTTTGTGTTTAGCAGATGAGCCCTCATTAGCATAATTAGCTCCTAAAAAGTTGAAGTTCAGGCTGGAATGAGTCTCTGCGCAGTGTTACCTCACTACGGTGAGAATCCATGCGTCTCACTGTAACCCGGTGTATCATGGAACAAATGCCAAAGAGCCCAAACTCTCTTGGATGCTTTGAGGAAACAGCAGCGTCAGGCAGTCTGGGAATAAAAACAAGCTCTTTGCATGTTTGGCCTTTCACCTGCTGTCTGCTCTTTGATGCTTTTGATCTTGACCTCGCCTTCGTCTCCTCCTTTTTAAAATAGATATTGTGACCTTATCCCCTGAGAATGATGGCAGCTGATATTCTCACACACAGACACATTAAAACTGCCTCATGATCCTCTGAAAGTTGTTAAACTTTTGCTATTTTGTGCCAAAATAAAAAGGTATATTTTACTATTTCCTTCAACTTTATCTTTCAAGTGACCAAAATGTGTGAGCTGAAACCTTTAATGTCCTTTAACCTCTACAGGGCTAATAAAACAGGTGTATAAAGGTTTAAAATGTATTCTTCTGTTTATTATAAAGAGTTAAATGCTGAGTGATTCATCCTCTCGCCCACAGATGATCTTTGACAGTATCTGGCTGGGCCTGTGGTCATAGAAATGCAGTGACATCACCGCGAGGAGACAGGTTCACTGTGGATGGGGAATAAATAGTCACACTTTCAATCATCTTCTCACTGTAGCTCAGCCAATCAGGCATCGAAGTCAAAGGTCAACAGACTGACTGACAGTCGGCGACGGGTAACATCATGTCAGGTGTTCTTTGACTTGCTGGTAAATGCGGTCAAGTTGCATAGTACACATATTGCACAGAGCGACGTACAGTACATGCTATGGCAGTGATGACACCTCCTCTGACTGCATGCTGCATGAGATCACAGTCCACCAATCAGAAGCCAGGAAATGAAGATGTCATGAGAAGTAACGCATGAAGCAAGAAACCCAAAAGTAAAAGTTACTGAAAACATCGACGGCTTGTTTAAAGGATTTTATTTCAGTGCTGACATTTAAATTTCTGAAGAAGAAGCCGAGTAACAAATATTAAATGATGTGGTGCTCACCTGCTTTTATTTAAACTCAGACTGCTGTTGAGTCTATTAAGAATAATAACGAGCCCACTATTCTACCATCTTAACATCGACACTGTTGTTAGTTAACCCTTTAAATGCATATAGAATAATATGTCTGTTATGCAATCATGTATTTCATGATTTTTTTCCTCATACTAATTATTGTGTCACTAAATAGTCTTTATATAACTGAACTTGATAAAAGGCTTTGTTACTTTGTCCGTTGCTAAATTTTACAGAAGAATTGTTGACTTTGTTTTGAAAATGTTCTTAAACGCATCGATCGTCTTGTTACGGCTGGCAGGCAGGAAGGACTCACACAAAAAGCTTGAACTGGAAAAGGCAGTTTTATTTTCTGTGACAAAACCTCGGAAACTAGAAGACACAGAGCTAGATGTTTTCAGGCGCCACAGCAACACGTTCTCCCGTTCCTGATTAGTAACTAATTACTAATCAGTAATTAGTTACTGATTACTTTTTTTAAGTAACTTGACCAACACTGCTCGTGACAGCCTGAGTTTCAGACACAACAAACTTAAGCAAGTCGTGGTCTGTTATCTGTGTGCACTCTTATGTTTTGGGCTCAGTGTGGGAGTCTCTGCAGCTTCTTTCCCTCCTGTGCTCCTTGTTTTCCTGTATGTCTGCGTGCAGCTCCTCTGGTGAGGAGTTCCCCCGTGCTTTAGGGTCATCAACAAGCAAGGTTTGCTGCTGAACCACAAATGTGTAGTTTGATCTTAGTGGGGAGCAGTGTTGGTCAAGTTACTTGAAAAAAGTAATCAGTAATTAATTACTGATTACTTCCCCAAAAAAGTAATCCTGTTACTTTACTGATTACTTATTTTAAAAAGTAATTAGTTACTTAGTTACTTAGTTACTTTTTAAAAACACGATTTACAACCTGAATAGGTGATAAAGTGATAGATCTTTCAGCCCAATTCTACTTTTTCTACATAATCATCATACAAAATGTAATCAAATGGAAAAGTCTCTTTTTAAAACTTGTTTTATTAGTTTTAATCTTTTAACTTTATGCATGAAGCAAAATTTTAATTATATGCACCATTCTCTGACTGGAAGAAATTTGTTTAACATTTAAACCTATTTTCTGCACATTCCAGCACATTATATATATATATATATATATATATATATATATATATATATATATATATAAAATTATTTTTTTGTGTTTACACTCACTCTTTCATATGCAAGTAAAACACAGCAGAAAATAAATAAAGTCAAAGACTAGCGGTCCTGTTGCTCTATTTTCACCTGTAAAGCAGGAGTGGGGTAGGCGGAGGGTTACCCTGGTGCAGGTGTGCCGCGGTCAGTGGAAGAATCCGCGAGTTTCTCTGTGAGTTTCCCATTACGTCGTAGCTACTCGGTGCTTGTTTGGAAGTTTAGGGGTTTTTTCTCTGTAAAAAGAAGTTTTCTTCCCACGCACAACGGACACTAATGTTTTTGTCACTTTTTATGGAATCAAACTCAAAGTAAGGTCAGTACTTCCACGCTTTAAACGCTGCACGCTCATACTCTCTCTGCACTCGATATATGATCCATTGTTGATCTGCACACAGCTGTTGTCACGAACGTCGCACTCGCTTACGTCACTGTCATGAGACATTCTCACAAGAAAATCACGGTTTTAGTAACGCAGTAACGCAGCGTTCCTACGGGAAAGTAACGGTAATCTAATTACCGTTTTTGCAATAGTAATCCCTTACTTTACTCGTTACTTGAAAAAAGTAATCGGATTACAGTAACGCGTTACAAGTAACGCGTTACTGCCCATCTCTGGTGGGGAGTAAAGGGTCAAAACTAATCAAGCAAAAAATCTAAAGTAAAAACTAAGACAAGCACACTAACAAACGGCTCTTATACCACCACCACTCCTCCCTCCTCCAGATGCAGACTTATAGCTCTTTAAAGATGACTGTCACCTCTTTGGGTTCAGTATTCCCACAAAAAAGCAGCAGCTGAAGGTAATAAAGGTTGGTAGAGACAGCACTGATGTCCATGGATGCAACGCTTCACTGACGGCAAATGGTTATTTTTCATCCAAGAGTCAAAAGTCTTGTCACGGTGCTGGATCTGCGACACAATATTTGTGACCCAACCAATCACAGCAGATGGCCCCGCCCCTCCCTGAGCCTGGTTCTGCTGGAGGTTTCTTCCTGTTAAAAGGGAGTTTTTCCTTCCCACTGTCGCCAAAGTGCTGCTCATAGGGGGTCATATGATTGTTGGGTTTTTCTCTGTGTCTATGAAGCGCCTTGAGGCGACTTTTGTTGTGATTTGGCGCTATATAAATAAAATTGAATTGAATTGTTTCAGGTTTTGAATAAATATTCTTTGATTTGTTGTTTATGGGTTTGTGCTATCGTTTTTGTCCTTTCTGTCTCTGTGTCTTCCCGTGTTCCCTGTCTCAGTTAGTGGCTCTTGTCTCTGTTCATCCTGTCAGCCGTGTCTCCTCGTCAAGTCCGCGTCTCGTGCCCGTCTTATGTTTCCTGCTTTACTTAGTCTCACGTCCTTTGTTAATGTTTTCAGTTTTGCTTCCTTTCCGTCTCGTTATGTGATTAGTCACAGCTGTGTTTCCCATTCCCTCTTACTCCCTGGTGTTTTCCTCTGTCCTTTGTTGTGTCATTACATCACTGCTCTGTGCTGTTTTAAATAAAGTTGCCTCCCTTATTTCATTCCTTTGCTTTCCTACATCCTGCCTGCTGCAGCACAGACCATGACAAGTCTTTATATGTACAGTTGTGTGCATTTGTCCGATTAGTTTTCTGCCTCTAAAATATGGAACCGTGTATAAAAACAGTTAATACAACACTTTTGTGAAACCCTTGAAATAAAGCTGAAAGTTTGCAAAGTCCTGTGTCATATCTGACTTTTATTCGTGTTCGATTCCAACACAGAATCGGAGAACCGGATGGATTTCCTGAGGATCCTTTTGTGGAAGCAGCAGCTCGGACCAGAAGCTGTGAACAGGCGTGAGCAACAACGTCTCACTCAGTTATTTCTGTCTGTGATGAAGTCTGTGACCGCCTCGCTGACAGCTCCGTGGCTCGATCGCGAACAGACGTATCTCACCGCTTCAACACCAACGCTCATGTTGACTGAGAAAGGTGCAGCCCACCAAAATAAAGCCCCTCGTGCCTATTGAAGCTGCCACTCCCTCTTCTAAACACCCGTTTTATATCCTCCTCCTATATATGTCTGTATGTATGCTTTATTTATATGTCAGCAGTCTAAAGGAGAGTGTGAAGATCACAGGTCTACACTGTATGTGTCAGTTCCCGTGCCGGTAGTCTGAGCGCTGAACCCCAGGGGCATACATCATAGGATTCAGTGATTATAAATAGACCCTGTGCAGAATTCCTTCTCTGGAAATATATCTAGTTTACTCTATTATTAGCCACGTAAATCCTCATCTCACCCGGTATCCTCATTCGAGGGGGGGCGGGCGCTGCGTCTGCGAGATGGATGGCCGCTCCTCGGCACTGTTTACGAGTGTGTCATCGTATGAAGATAATCCTGCAGTCAGAGAGACGAACCGTCCGGTTGTAATTCACAGCACTGTTGGCCTTCTGACAAGTGGCTGCAGCCCGTGCAGCCCCCGACCGTCCTCCGTCAGCCTGACGGAGCCGTAACTCTGACAGGGACGAAGTAATTTGTGTGATTTCAGATATAAGTTTGGGTATTTCTGCAAATGATTCAACACTTAGTTAAGGCTGGAGTCACTTCCTCTCTGTGATGTTGTGTCCAGTGCGTGCTGACTCCGACCTCAGCTTTGCGGGTGTCTTTGCTGGCATCACAAAGGCAGGACTACTTAATCATTCCAACCTGTCGATGGTGCTCAGGAACAGATCAATTTTAGCTGTAGTATTTAAAATACTGAGCACATTATAATCATCATTTTACCATTACAGGCTTGAGCTGCTGGGGGACTTTCCATGACACACCGAGTGCTTCTTCTCCACTCCCCATGTTTCCCTCCACATGCATTTATACACCATATTTGCATGCTATTCATTTCTGTCTCTGCTCTGTCCTGTTTGTGATTCATGGTTGCTGAACTGTATGTGTGTCCCTCTGTTATTTCTTCTCTCTCCTCTCACCCTCCAAAGAGGTCGTAGTAGACGGCTGGTTCTCCCCAACACGGTTTAAAAGCAGTGTTGGTCAAGTTACTTGAAAAAAGTAATCAGTAACTAATTATTGATTACTTCCCCCAAAAAGTAATCCTGTTACTTTACTGATTACTTATTTTCAAAAGTAATTAGTTAGTTAGTTACTTTTTAAAAACACGATTTACAACCTGAATAGGTGATAAAGTGATAGATCTTTCAGCCCAATTCTACTTTTTCTACATAATCATCATACAAAATGTAATCAAATGGAAAAGTCTCTTTTTAAAACTTGTTTTATTAGTTTTAATCTTTTAACTTTATGCATCAAGCAAACATTTAATTATCTGCAACATTCTCTGACTGGAATAAATTAGTTTAACATTTAAACCTATTTTCTGCACATTCCAACACATAAAATAAAATATTTTGTGTGTTTACACTCAGTCTTTCAAATAGATGCAAGTAAAAATAAAGTCAAAGACTAGCGGTCCTGTTGCTCTATTTTCACCTGTAAAGCAGGAGTGGGGTAGGCGGAGGGTTATCCTGGTGCAGGTGTGCAGCGGTCAGTGGAAGAATCCGCGAGTTTCTCTGTGAGTTTCCCATTACGTCGTAGCTACTCGGTGCTTGTTTGGAAGTTTAGGGGTTTTTTCGCTGTAAAAAGAAGTTTTCTTCCCACGCACAACGGACACTAATGTTTTTGTCACTTTTTATGGAATCAAACTCAAAGTAAGGTCAGTACTTCCACGCTTTAAACGCTGCACGCTCATACTCTCTCTGCACTCGATATATGATCCATTGTTGATCTGCACACAGCTGTTGTCACGAACGTCGCACTCGCTTACGTCACTGTCATGAGACATTCTCGCAAAAAAATCACGGTTTTAGTAACGCAGTAACGCAGCGTTCCTACGGGAAAGTAACGGTAATCTAATTACCGTTTTTGCAATAGTAATCCCTTACTTTACTCGATACTTGAAAAAAGTAATCGGAAGTAAACAACCCTCTGTTTAAAAGTGCTGTTCATAATGAATCATCTGGTCATTGAGGTTGTCTCCGTGATCTGATCTTAACTTTACCTTAAAAAGATAAAGAGATGATTGTTGATGTGGCCACCTGAGGCCTAAAGCAGAGGATTTGCTTCCATCGCTATCTTAGTGTTTTGGTGGCTCATATAGTAGGAACTGGTCATGAAGCAGGCCTAAGCCCAGCTCTCATTTTCAACTCTCGAGAGACCGCGAACTACACAATAAACATCATTTTTTATTCAGTTAGACTTGAATCTGATTTATTTTCACACAACTAAACACAAATTCCCTTTGGAGTCATGTGACGAAGAACATCCAGCATCAAACTACCAAGTTTTTTCTTTTTCATGGTTTTCTTCCAGGTCACTCTTAAATCCGGATTTATGTTCATTTTTTATTTACAGTCTGTGATCTCGAAGACTCATAACAGTGTGAAGCTGCAGCGAGAGCTCGTTCACCCACAGCGCCGATGCTCCTCGACATACTGGTTCAGGTGTTCCCTCCAGGAAATTACTTATGGAAATAAAGTTTGTTGCTAAGCAGCATCGTCCGAAATGTAGTTTACTGGAAAATAACTTATTAGTTGCCCAGCAACATTATCTCATTGGCTGTGCTTGGAGACGTTGAGAAAAACGGAGAGGTCCGCAGTGAGAGGCGTAAACTGTTTCAGTTCATGATTCACGCTCGTTAACTTGTTCATCATCGGGTCGAGAGGACACGGAGAAGCTGCAGCCTCACAGAAAAACAGAGAGAAGCTGAACCACAGTGAAGACTAACGATGATGAGATGAGACAAAGAGTTCACATTAAAGGAGTTTCCGATTTATTCTTAGTAGTTTTTACTTTACTTCATTTACTTACAAGAAAATTGTTGAAGGTACAAAACTCTTCCTGTCTTGTGAATGTGTACTGTTAGATCTACAGGTGTTTGTTTTTGTAGCTGCCCAGTGTGCAGCAGCTGACGGCCATATTAGCTATCTGGCCTCAGAGGTTCAATTAGCACTGTATTTTTAGCCTGTGCAGGAAAAGACATGTCCACAGGTGACTGCTTGGCAACAATGACAACCATGTGTTTGTACAGTCATGTGAAACTGTGCCCCTTATGCATGTAGGGATGGGTACCGGTATCTGGTTCTGACATAAACGGTAGTAACCAGACCAAAAAGCAGCGCAGATTTCGGTGCTTTTTTTTCCTGAGCTGTGATACACTTTAGATTCTAGCCAATCATTTTACGTTTCCGAGGATAGTAGGCGGGTCCAGGTACGTACGTTCTTTAGAGCAGAGCTACAGATTAAAAATGCCCAAGGTGAAGCGGTCAAAGTCTGGCTGTACTTCACAGCAAAAGATGCAAACTCAGCAGCTGCAACAAGTGCTTTAAGCTGATACTGTGATACTGTCAAAGGAGGTAACACCTCAAATCTGATGAAACACCTGGCGACGCATAGCGTTTTTTTTAAAAGCCGAGAAATGCGCCGTATTTGATAGCTTGCTGCGAGACCTCACACCGAGCACATCTACTGCGGGTGTGGTGCCTGTTATCGGACCCGGAGTTTGCAACATCCCCCAAAAACCCGAAGAGGAGAGTCCTGGCCCCTAGCCCTGCCAGTGTAGCAGAAATGATGAGGATGATGATGCAGCAGCAGCCGTTCTTGTCTGCGTGAGTAGCTTAATGTTGTTCGTGTGTAATTTACGTTGAGTAGGCTAACCACGTTATTACATTAATGCATGTAAGGTGAACTAGCAAACATCATCATAGCTACATGCGGCTGTCTTCTTGTTTGATGGCAGATACTCCCTTCACCCTGGACAAAAAGGCTAAAATGACCAAAGAAAAAGTGGAAAACAGCTAAACATGAGAGGTTTTTGGACAAAGTTTGTGTTTTCTCCATTGATTAAGCTGCTTCCAGCCAAGAGTGATACCATATATGCCCCATAGCTGCAGAAAAGGCTAACATTGTTATCTTTTTACAAAAGAACAGCTGAACATGAGAGGTTTTTGGACCAATTTTGTGTTCTCCATTCTTTAAGCACCGGTTTGAGCACCGTTTAAGCACCGGTATCGGATAAAACCTAAACAATACCCATCCCTATATGCACCACAGTGTCTCAGTCAGGTTCAGGTCTGGACTTTAACTGGACCACTGCAGCACCTCGATAGTTTTCTTTTTCAGACGTTTTGTTGTTGTTGTTGCTGCTGTGATTGGGACCTGCAGCAGGACAGAGACCACACCCCAGCCGCACACATTTAACACTTAATGAGCTCAACTAAACCAAAACCTCTGAGCATAGTTAAACCCAGCAATTGATTATAGGAATAGTTTTACAGTGATATATGCTACAGTTAAAATTTCCAATTAATTAGGTCAACATACATATATTATGTAAGTAATTACAGTAAGAGAAAAATTCTGATTCCAATTTGATTTCAAACGATTCTAAATACTCAATTTTTTAGTTTTTACTGTCTTTTGTAATCTAAGAAGAAGAGTTCTGCCTTTGAGTACAGAAGCCCCGCCCCCTTTCTGTTGTCCATGTCCAAACCTTCTGTTTGTTAGAAGCAGCCAATCATGAAACACTTGGCTAAAACTGTTGTTTTGTTTTTGTTTTTTTCAGTGGATGAACTTGGGGCAGGACAAAGGTCCAGTATGAGATAAACAGGGACTATTTTGAGATGTGAATCAGGAGAGAGACACCCAAAGGAAGCAGCGTGAACAGCCATCGTATTTATCTGTTAACCTTTCTTATTTCACTCCTCACACATCACTTCTGTCGCTTTCCATGTTTACAGCTCAGTGAAACATCCCGAGTGTCTCTGAGGGGAAACTCTCCCAAAGTGTGCAACACATTTCCTGTCACGTCTCGTCACAGCCGGGTGTTGTTAGGGTCTGTGACACCTGTCTACAGACTCACAATGTAAACATCGCATTCGTTTTTCTCTCACGCTGCTCCCTGAGGTGCTCTGACACAGACATGTAATCAGCTTCATCACTTCATGTTCTTCTTCTCTATGTTGTCAAATGTGATAGCTCGCTGCATTAGTCACGCACCTCACAGTCTGTAAGACGTTTGGATTCATTCACTACAGATTTCTCTTTAACGCTTCAAGAAAATGAACAAAAAAGTGCAAAAGAAAAGTGAATACAGGCACCAAAATCTGTGGCTGGTCCCTCTGCGCTCAGTAAGATGATACAAAGTTTCAAAATGACCACAAATATTTACCTCAATGCCCATTACGACAGAATTTCAATCACCAGATTGATTCAATTTAGTTTTATTTATATAGCACCAAATCACAACAACAGTCGCCTCAGGGTGTTTTATATGATGCAGTAAAGACGCTACAATAACAGAGAGCAAAGCCCTCGACTCCACAGGAGCTACTGCGACTTGTACACGTAGCTGTTCATACTTTGCTTTCATACTGGCAGCAGTGCGAGCTAAGGGATGTTCAACTAGGTACATGTATGTCATGTTCCTGGGTCTGTTGACCCAGCGTTTTAAGTTTTAGTTTATTTGGATGTTTATGTTTAAGTTCATTAGATTAGATTATTAGACTCCTTGTGTTTTCTTCCCCTGTATTTAAGTTTCCCTCACCCTTTGTGTTTCATGCTGCGTGTCTTATGTTATCAAGTTTGTATTATCGTGTCTGTCTCATGTTTCCTGTTTTATTTTGAAGGAGTCGTGTGTTCTTTGTTCATTGTGT
This sequence comes from Neolamprologus brichardi, assembly GCF_056152115.1. Taxonomy (NCBI): domain Eukaryota; kingdom Metazoa; phylum Chordata; class Actinopteri; order Cichliformes; family Cichlidae; genus Neolamprologus; species Neolamprologus brichardi. Next base: position 2,041,294 of record NC_142116.1, on the reverse strand, counting down.
TTAGTTTCACTTCCCTTGTCCTGTCATTAGGCTCATGTCAGTCAGCTGTTCCTCCATGTGTTCCCACTTCCCCGAATCACCTCCTGTGTATTTAAGTCCTCTATTTTCAGTGTGTCATGGTCAGGTCGTCTGTTGTCCACGCCATGTTTCCTATGCCACGCTTCCAAGTTTCTTGTCTAGGTTTTTCTTATTGTTTGTTTAGATTTCCCAGTTTAGGTTTGTGTTCATTTTGCTTCAGTTTGCCCTTTGTTTGTACCTTTTTTTACCAGCCATATTAAACGGCTCGCTTTTTGTTAACATTTCTAGTTCTGTTCCCTGTTCCTTGGAGTCTGCATTTTGGGTCCTTTTGTCAACCCCTACAGTCTGCCCTCGCCAGACTGTGACAATGTAGATGTCATCAAACTGTAGCCCCAATGACATCTTTCATATTTTTTAAATAAAACTACCAGAGCAAAATATGGATCACAAGTCCCCAGAATTACAGGTTCTCTCCATATCTTCACTGTTTTCCTGCAGTGCTACTGGCTGTTCACTATTAGCAATCATAAGCAGCTTCTAAAAGTCATACGTGAGAGTTGGGCAGGTAGTGAGGAGTGCTTTGTAAAGTCATCATCTGCACATGCCATTAAAGACAATATGAAAATGCTCAAGTCTAGTTGCCTAGTTAAGAGTCACTGGTCATCTAAAACTTATAAAGGCTCCTGGGCTTTACCAAAAAAAAGATCTGCATGCCAAATTTGGTACTCATGAGTAATTTCCCTGAAATATGAAGTCATCTGTGGGACTAAAAATCCTGTAAAATACAAATAACCATGTGTTTGTGCATGTCAGTGTGTTTGTGAAGCAACTGTTTTCTGCTACAGCTGATAACAAAGACCGCGAGGTCAGCTCGGATGTTGCTGTTTGAGTCTGAAGCGATGTGAGGACCTGTCGTCGCCACCTCCCTGTGACCCCCACCACACGGCAACACACATAAACACTTCGTGCGAAAGCTTAAAGAGAAACATCTTGGTGTGTATTATTAGACACGGGGAGCTTGATGGCAGTAATGAGGGTCTTTAAGAGAGTGGAGATGTGTCGAGATTATCCACAGGTGTGCATGTTGGCGCATGCAGGCATATATGGACAAACACTAAAGCAGCAAATCAGAGATTCATTCCTCAGGTTGAAGGGGTGACTGTGTGCATGTGTGCATTTGGTTTCACGTGTGCAAATGTGATCATCCTCATAAAATCAGGGGCAAAGATCAAGTTTAGAAAGCCAGCACCTGCTGGACACACACACACACACGACACCCTATACAAGCTATTTCTGTGTGACACTTCGATTGGTAAACAATTCATAATTCCCCTCTAATCCCCTTCATGCCTGATAGAGCCTGACCCAATGGACAGAAGTTACTCAAAAGAGAAATAACATAAATAAGTAAAAAGGAATGCAACATAATCTGGATTGAAATGTTTCTAATTTTCATTTTCATGCATGTTTCCTATGACTTTCGCTATAATAAAACTGTAATCATTATGATTAACATGTTGGAGCAGACGTCACAGTCGACCCACTGCAGCTGCTCATAGATTCTGTTGGCAGAAAAACAGAAGAAACGACAACGAAGGCTCCAGACTCGTGTTCTGTTGGATACGTGTAAGGTGAATTTCCAGCTTTCCCCTCTTTCCCGGCACACTCAGTCCATTTGTATGTTCGTGTGGATGCTTCACCACCAGTGCTGTTACCAGTCCTCCATCACCAAGTCCCATCACTAACCACACCTCACATTAGTTGCAGCAAAATGTTCTTTTCATCTTCACATTATCTCAAACTGATTAAGCTTTGGGACAATCTGGACCAATGTGTTACACGGTGCTAACTTGAGTTTTGTGTAATTATTTCAGGATTGTGTCAGCAATGAAAAGATTGATATGGTTTTCATGGGAATTTTTATATATATATATATATATGTATATATATATATATATATATATATATATATATATATTAGGGGTGCAACAATACTCGTATCAATATTGAACCGTTCGATACAGTGCTTTCGGTTCAGTACGCATATGTATCAAACAATACAAAATTTTTAATTTATTTTATCAACTTTTCTTCTGACGATGCTGTCTGTGTTGAGCGCTCAGTGGATCTGAGTTCGACTACTCCGCCTAGGCTGCACTGTCGAGCGCAGATCCACTGAGCGCAGCGCAAGCTAGCAAGACAGAAGCTAAGCTCGTTGCAACATGGCAAATTGAACCTCCCCCACCCTCATTCAGATCTGGCGTTTGGAACTATTTTGGTCTTCATGTGACGTATGACCCTGAAGGTAAGCGCGTCATGGACTAAAGTAAAACAGTATGTTGGATGTGCCAGCAATGCTCAATTACATGGGTGGGAACTAGTGTGTTAGCGCAGTTAGCTCGTTAGCGCAGTTAGCTCGTTAGCGCAGTTAGCTCGTTAACGTGTTGATGTGGTCCAGCCCCACGCACAGGGCGATCCGCGGTAGCTCGTTAACGGAGATTTGCCGTGTTGTGGCGTTAAGGTCATTTCAGATTTACGCTGACAGCACTAGTGGGAACACAACGAATATGACTGCACATTTACTCTGACATCATCCTCGTGCAAAGACAAGTGGAAGCAGACAAAAACAACAAGCACGCATGCTACAAACTTTACCCGAGTCATTCAGACAGCCGTTAGCACATGATTCTCCTTATGGAGACCTGATATGTTTAATATGCTGCTGAGAATATAGCCCAGAAGAAGCGTATAGTATAGCTTTTATTTTGGAAAGAGCCATTTCTCTGTAATAAACTCTCTTTTCCAAAGATGAGTGATTTCTCGATCAGATAGATTTATTTTTTATTACTTTGTTTTTTCAGCAACATTAAATTTAAAAACTGTACGTTTGAGTTAAAATATATATTTATAATTTTAATAAATGACAAAAAGCATGAACATTTTTTGTATCGAAAAAATATTGAACCGAACTGTGAATTTTGTGTATCGTTGCACCCCTAAAAAAAAAAAAAAAAAAAAAAAAAAATATATATATATATATATATATATATATATATATATATATTGCCTCAGATTTTGAGCAGCTGCTTCTGTTTTCATTGAAGGAAGGTGAGAAAGTCCCAAAGCTTGCTACAGTATTTCAACCCTTCATAATTGTGAGATATTTGACCTGCTGCAAGGGTGACCACACATGGACTTAAACTTGTCACAGGGTGGGTGGCATAGGAGACGGACTTGGTTTGGGTTCAAAGATGCTAAAGAGTTAGTTAGAGCCTTGAGAGATCCAGTGACCAAACTACAAGATTAAACTTTGCTAAATAAGAGAAGCCTGATGAATAAGGCAAATGTCTGGTTCTTATTTTGAGCTATAAACACAATTTTTTACCTTTTAAAGAATCACTTCAGATGTAACTTTGTTTCTATTTGAAGTCTTTGCTCTACATGCTGTTGACGGCACAGAAGCGAAACCAGACAGTGAGTCTACAGTCCTGTGGCATGTATGCTGTGTGAGTCTCGTGGTGTGTGTTTTCGTGAATACGTATCCTGAAGAATGCCAACTGCTCACCAAGAACAGGTGGAGCGGGTGCTGGAATGGGTCCGTGCGGAGGAGAGGCTCGCCGGCGGCGAACAGCAGCTCCAGAGGAATCCGAGCTGGTCCTCAAATTCAAGGTTAAAGACGGGAGGAAGGGAGGGGAGAGCTAATAATTAGAATAATAAAATGCTTCTTGTGTGACAGCCTCTGCAGTGTGTGCTTATACCCATGATTGTGATATAGTTCGACTTTTATTTTCAGTCCCTTCATGAACACACAGAAAGAAACCCACAGTATTAAGTGTCCAAATTTCAGCAAACAAATTACTTAAGAAAAATTGTTTGTTTTATTTATAAGACAGAAAAAATGCTTTCAGATTCATACAAACAATTTTTATTAACAAATAACTATATTGGAATTACCCCCTCCCAAAAACACGCAAAGTCTTGAGTGATAATATTAAAATGTTATCGTTTCATACACACAAACATGATTCAGTTGCCTCCTGCCAAATTGTGTAACTGCAGTTCCCATAATGGCCACATGAGGTTGGCTCCAAATGTGAGTCAATCCCCACAGACTCAGACAATGTTAGTGGGTAATGTCATGGTGGTAAACAGTCACGAGATACTTTGTTGTCAAGTTGTGAAACTGAGTCTTAAATAAAACTGAAACTGTCCACTGCAGTCATTACCCGTTCTCTTCACTCGTACTTCCTTGTTCTCTGTCCTCTCTTGTAGTTCTTCCTCTTTGTGGAGAACTTGGCTATGGTAGTTCCAGTTAGAGGTCAACACTGAAACCACGCTGTTGGCTTGTCTCTGTGTAGCCTCTGTGTTCATTGAATTGCCATAATCCATCTCTCAGACATGCACGACACCCAACAGAGTAACACCGTTGCTTTGTTTGTGTGACACATGCAGTTCTTCCACATCTCTTGAAAAACCTCATAAAGAAGGCAGCGAGCTTGCAGATACGAATGTGTATGAATGTTTCATAACTGGTTAACCCTTTAAAGCCGGTCAGAGCTGCACGCTCCGTTTTGCGTAACTATTTTTAAATCCCGGTAGCTCTGCAACCACTTAAGCTAGCACAATAATTTTTTTTACATATGAAACCGGAGGAGTTGTACTTACATCTTATGCCATCAGCTTGTCCTCGGTCACAGTTTCCTTCCACATATAGCTTTGCAAAAACTGCATAAAAAGCACTTGCAGCAACAAAAACATAATATTCCAGAAACACGCTTTGCCGATCCGATCAGTTGTTCATAACACTTCCTACGTTGGAATAGACGTCAGCGCGAACTTTTGCATGTCCGCCATGACCTGCCCGAAACTGGAAGTGACATCATTTTCGCGGAAATGTAGTTTTTTACCATCAGGTATGAGCCTATACTGGTGTTTTTAAAAGTTATCTTTGACTTTATGACTTTCTGTGTGGTTTCTGGGATGCTTAGGACTCATATTGCACTGCTGGAAATAGTTTATTTTGATGCATATGCTGCTTTTTTGCAAATTTGCATCATAATATTTATTTTCGTTTTTCCTGCAGTATATAAAAATTGGTGTATTTCAAAAATAAAACTATGAAGACACTCAAAATAAATTTCCTGTGGTGGGAAACTATTTTTTGCAACTTTTTTGTATTTACAGTTTTGAGGGATAAGCCTCTTAAATTTCTCTAACTAGAAATATATGTTAAAAAAAAGATTTTCAATTTTTTTGTAGTTTGTTGCACTTTTTTGCAACTTATGTAATCACTATGCACTTAATGCAGACATATTATTAAAATCTGGGCTATATTGGTTGTATTGATGTATAGCAACTTGAAATTCTCCCAAAAATGGCTCCACAGCATGTAAAAATATAATATAAGCTCTGGCGGACTTGGTTCAATGGTAGGTCTTAAAGGGTTAAATCTATACAAATCCTTGTTTGGTGTACTGATGTCTACATGTTTTATTTTACTGGCCATTCATCCATCTATCCACTACCACTTAGTGCAAGCAAGCAGTGATGTCTATACTTCTGTCTTCCTCGAGCTTCCAGGTGGATTGCCACCTCATGATAGCAGTTGGGGTGATTTTTAGAATAGAATAGAATAGAATAGAATACCTGCATTTATCTTTGTGCAGGTGTGCCCAAAGCAAACGGAGGTGTGTTAAAACAAACTCAATGAACACAGGGTTACTGGGGTCCAACCCTGGAGCCATGCTTGGGGAGCAGCTCGTGGACACAGCACCTGCTTCTCTTCCTGAAGCCCAACACCTGCAGAAAGACAGCGGCCCAATTCCCAGTTCCCTAAACTAGCTGTAGAGAGCAGTTTTTCTTCTCTCTGTGTTTTTTATTGCGTTAAATACCGGAGAGATTAGCCTCAAACATAATTTTTCTTACTTTTCTTTCTAGAAATATGGTGAATAAAGTTTTTCGTTGCAATATTGTTACAAAGCAGAAACATTTACTCAGACAACTAACAAATTGTCAGTTGTCTGAGTAAAGCCAACATTAGAGCTGATAAGCTTCACCAGACTGTGTGGTAGCATAGCAACCAAACAGCTGAGCATCTTTTAGGGAAATGGGGTGTGTTTCATCACTTCAGTCAACTTTTGTCTGTTTTCTTTTTTAAGTCACAGGCTGGAATACTCAAGTATCACACTATAGGAGTAATAGAAGGAGGTGGTAAACGTTTACTGATTGCTCAAAAGTAATTAATCATGGTCCTCTTTTACTACCGCCCTGCTGCCCGGAGCATAGCTGTGGTCAGAGCTGCAGCGCAGAGGGATTTTCGTGCAATAGTACCCATCACACCCTGATATTAATCCCAGTTTGGTATTTTCTGACTCAGCTGCTGTTCAGCTGCTGCACGCTTCATCAAGAGGGATGGCCGCTCAGCCCACACATGTGGCTGCCTACGATGGATTGCTTGTGCTGACGGAGCAAAGGGACTCAAACGTTCCTTGGTACGACCACAACGATAATTTGGGTAAAAACGTCAACATTTAAAAAGATTTAACAAAATTAGTGCCACTTCTTATCAAGAAGGGTTTTTAATGTGAGGTAAAGTACTGAAAACAACAAATGCTCACTGGTGAGCAAGCACTTGGTGATCGTTGGGGAGAAGAACTCCTTTTTAACAGGAAGAGCTTTGAAAGATCAAAATCTCAAATCTCATTTGGACAGTTTCTTGTCCTGCATGTCCACTAATATGTTGAATTTGATAGGAAAGATACTTTTGTGGACTGAAAATTAAATTTAAAAAGAAAAGGGGCTGCCATCCATCCCAGCATGCACCGGGCAGGAAGTAGTCTTTCTCTCTGGATGAGAGGCCAGACTGTGAGATGGCTAAATGCAGTTTGGAGCTAAAAGCTGAAGCCTGATTTCTTTGTTTCTCTTCAGCTCACTAACAGAAACTTTGCACATGGCTATGTAAAACCATCCATCCATCTGTGGAAGCGTCTTTGTGAATGTGACTGATGTAAACCGGAGAATAATGAGTCATTCAAAGTGAGGATGAGTCAGTCAGCTGGGAAACTATTGAACGAGCCTTTGAGACAGGAAATAAAGACGAGGGGTAGAGGAAGAGACGGGGAGAGATGAGGAGCAGGAGAAGAAAAGGAATTGTCAGAATGAGAAAAACACAAAAGAAATCAAATGCATTGAAGTGCCAGAAAGAAAAAGGCGGCAGTGAAAATGAAAAGAACGGAGTGGATCAGATTGGAAAAAAGAGAACTGGAAGAGAAGCATTCATGAGGCAGTGGTCAGTAATTGGGGGTTCAGAAGTCAGCCCACATTCCTGTAGAGTGACGATATAGAACAATTGTGGCGAGCAGTGTAAGTAGGCCACTGAAACACCCCGAGATTGTCCAAGACGGAGAAATAAGGAGCACAGATGCTACTCCTTCTACTCCCTTTAACAGCATTTGCACCAAGGAAGTCTCCTTTACTATGAACTCTTCACATATTGTTAAATTGCGTCACGTTTTCAGCAGCTTGGCTCAATAAGAATGTCTTTTGTCAGGCCATCAGCTTATCAATTTATTAGTCACTATTTGATGGATCACTAGATGTTCTGTACAGACATTTATGATCCCAGGAGAATCATTTTAATAGGACTGGCAACCCAACAAGCTAAGGTTGAGATTTCTTCTGCTTTTAGGGGAATAACTCAGTAACTGTGGGCTGAGCTGACATTAATCTGGTGCACACATTCGTGTCCTTACTCTGATGATCCCTTGACTTCACATTTCCATTGAATTTGAGTTGGAATACTGGCAGCAAAAGCAATATTTATTAATCTTAAAAATGAGGAGAAATGATTTAAATCTGTGTCTGTCGCTGTGTGAGGATACGGGGTTTCTGGATGTGGCAGATTCTATGAGACAGGTTGACAAACGGATGTCATGGTCCTCCAATCCTCCGGATTCGTCTCACCTATCTATCTGTTTCGCTCGTCAGTCCCTTCCGCTCTATCTCTCCCTGTGTCTGTGTTGTGTGCATGTTAACCAAACCTCTATTTGCAGGGATGCAATCCTTCTGGCATTCCCTTTGCTCCTGCACACCTGTAGGTAATCAGTGCACCTGCGCATCATCATCTGACTCCACTGCATATTAAACACAGGGAAGACCTTCATTCTGCACCTGACATCGTTGGTTCAGTCGGTTTCCCACCTCCTACTTTTGGCTATATTTAGAATTCGTGATTGAAACTTACCTTCCTCTCCTTCAGTGCAGGAAAACCTGGCATGTTTGTGGAAACGGGGTTTGTGAGGGTGAATCTTTTGTGGAAGGCCAATATTTTCTGGATTGTTGTTTATGGACCCGAGATGGAAAAGTGTTTGTTGAAGTATTTTTTCCTGTAAATAATCTGATTCTGAAAGTCCTGTTTGAGTCCACCTGCAGCACTGTCTGCGGCAGAACGATAAGGCCAGGTATGTGAACTCAGACCCAACAAGAAGCTCTGTTAGAAAAGCCCAAACAGATGCTGCATCATTTCTGGAAAACAGGACCCCATGTTTCAAAGAGTCATGCAGTTTGGAGGTATCACACTAAACCCAGTACGACTCCTTCTCCTTCCACGGTCCCTAGACACCTGGTCTGCTTCCTCCACCACCCCTGGAACCAGTGTTGGTCAAGTTACTTGAAAAAAGTAATCAGTAACTAATTACTGATTACTTCCCCCAAAAAGTAATCCCGTTACTTTACTGATTACTTATTTTCAAAAGTAATTAATTACTTAGTTACTTAGTTACTTTTTAAAAACACGATTTACAACCTGAATAGGTGATAAAGTGATAGATCTTTCAGCCCAATTCTACTTTTTCTGCATAATCATCATACAAAATGTAATCAAATGGAAAAGTCTCTTTTTTTAAAACTTGTTTTATTAGTTTTAATCTTTTAACTTTATGCATCAAGCAAAAATTAAATTATATGCAACATTCTCTGACTGGAAGAAATTAGTTTAATATTTAAACCTATTTTCTGCACATTCCAGCACATAAAATAAAATATTTTGTGTGTTTACACTCAGTCTTTCAAATAGATGCAAGTAAAACACAGCAGAAAATAAATAAAGTCAAAGACTAGCGGTCCTGTTGCTCTATTTTCACCTGTAAAGCAGGAGTGGGGTAGGCGGAGGGTTACCCTGGTGCAGGTGTGCCGCAGCGGTCAGTGGAAGAATCCGCGAGTTTCTCTGTGAGTTTCCCATTACGTCGTAGCTACTCGGTGCTTGTTTGGAAGTTTAGGGTTTTTTCGCTGTAAAAAGAAGTTTTCTTCCCACGCACAACGGACACTAATGTTTTTGTCACTTTTTATGGAATCAAACTCAAAGTAAGGTCAGTACTTCCACGCTTTAAACGCTGCACGCTCATACTCTCTCTGCACTCGATATATGATCCATTGTTGATCTGCACACAGCTGTTGTCACGAACGTCGCACTCGCTTACGTCACTGTCATGAGACATTCTCGCAAAAAAATCACGGTTTTAGTAACGCATTAACGCAGCGTTCCTACGGGAAAGTAACGGTAATCTAATTACTGTTTTTGCAATAGTAATCCCTTACTTTACTCGTTACTTGAAAAAAGTAATCGGATTACAGTAACGCGTTACTGCCCATCTCTGCCTGGAACACACTCAGTGTTTTGTGGCCTTCAGACGGCAGTGCCAAACCTATTCTGACGGTGCTGAAACTGTTTTTCTCAAAGTGGACACGCACCGCTCAGCTCTTACCCTGGCTTTGTGGAGTTTGTCTCTAAGTTCAGGAGTGTCTTTGAAAAGTCTCCAATCCTGAGCTGCAGCTTATAAACTCGTTTTTTAAAAATGTCAAGCTAAGAGAAGTGTGTCTAATTATTCTACTGAGTTGGTAAATGGACTTGTTCTTATATAGTGCTTTTCTACTCTGTCTGAGCACTCAAAGCACTTTATACAACTAATTCATTCACCCAATCACACCCATGCACTTTTTTCTGACCTAAGTGCTAAGTAGTCTACCATTCATACACATTCACACTCCGATGGATGCATCGGAGTGCAGGTTAGTATCTTGCCCAAGGATATTTGGCATGCAGACTGGAGCAGCCTGGGATCGAACCACCGACCTTCTGGTTAGGGGCTGACCTGCTCTGCCACCTGAGCTACAGCCACCCACAAGTTAAATGCAACATCTTCCACGCCCTGGTAAATGATCTCTGCAAACATTTAAATTGCTTTGTTTCTGCATATCTTGATGATATCTTCATTTTCTCCCAGACCCCCACTCAGAACATGAGCTCCATGTCTGACAGATGCTCCAACGCTTCCTACAAACAAAAGCCCTTTCTGTTAAAGGAGAGAAATGTGAATCGACACAGTTTCCTTCCAGGTTGCATCACTGAGAAGTGACCCAGTTATGGTCCAGTCAGTAACTGACAGGCCTGTTCCTTCCATCCCAGGTTAGTTTATCCTCTGGTAATTTATTCTCAGCTCAATGGACGGACTGAGAGAACTAAGCAAGAACCGGAAGCAGCTGTCCGATGTGTGGTCCTCTATCTCAGCTCGCTTGGACTGAGTATGGAAACAATGAGACCCTGACCTCATCTGCCAGCGGCCTTTCACCGTTTGAATCATCATTGAGTTACCAACCACCTCTCTTACCAAACATTGAAGGTACGAGTCCTGTTCCTTCTGTTTAACCTCTTAAGCCCCAAGGGCTTTTCTGAGCTTCCTACTCGAAAATGACATGCTCAGAATAAATTGAGTATTTCTCTGGAATTTCAAACTCTGTGTATACAATCTTGGTATCAAAATAAAGCTAACACTTGTGAGATTTCATCAGAACTGTAAATATTACTGCAGATGTTACTGTGTCAAAGTTATTCTGACCCAAACATTTAAAAATTTTGACTTTTTTTTTTAAGTGTTTTATATCATATAACACCTCTGAAAATATGCTCTGGTAGACATTTCTCTCCAGGAAATCATAAATCTAAATGTGGACATTACCTGTCCAAAGATTCATGGTGATGTGATGAAGTAGAGCAAAGTTACAGAGGTTTTAGTAGAGTCATAGCCAGGCGTTTTGCAATTTGGCACAATTTGGCACATTTTGGCACAATCTGTGAAAGTTGAAATCTTTCAACAGCTGAATAACACAAACTATGTGAGTTCAGTTATATGGCTAAAAACACTTTGTTTCTTAATATTTTTGCAAAAAAATATCCACATATTTATGCATCACCCTATTCAAATAACACCATAACAAAGGGTTACATTTGACTCCAACTGGAAAACATTTATTTAACATCAAACTTTATCTATATAGCATTTTTTTTTCATACATGGGATTCAGTTACTAGAATATTCCATAACAGAATTGTAATTACATACCTTTCAGGCAGCGGTGTCTCTATTTCCGAATCACTTTTTTCAGGAAATGGAGCGATGAGGTCCTCATCATCTGAAGATGAATCTTCCACACAAAGCTGTGTCCCACTATCATTCAAAATCATATCCAGCACTTCTTCAGCACTGTATGATTTTCTTTTGGCTGCCATTACGCCAATAAAACCAGTAAAAAATCAAGACAACGGAGTTCGCTAATCGTCTGTCCGTGCACAAAGAAGCGGATCTGCTTTTTTCTCAGATTTTAATGACGCAAGGCTGTAACTCTGGCATTTACTGGCCAATTTGAACTGTTGACCCCACCTTTTAAGACCATCTGCGCTGTTGCAGGACACTCTGGCATCCACTCAACCTGCCCTCCATGAGAACCCCTGCTCCAGCCGACGTACCAGTTCAGAAAGTCTGGCTCAAAAATATTCCATTACACACTTCGTCAAAACTGTCTTCAGATTTTACTGGGCCATTTGAAATTGAGACTATAAGTAACCTTGACTCTGTCCATCTGTGAAACATGAGAATTCATAATGCTTTTCATGTCCTACACATTCCAGTCCATTAGGATGATGATGATGAAGATCAGCTAATCAAATACATTTGATTAGCTGATCATGAATGCATACCAGAGAGTAAGGGATAATAATGCACAAGAGAACGTAATCAGACTTAACCAGGCAAGAAAACACAGAAGCCACTGGAAAAAACTGCGGATTGCAGGCCTGCATCATCAGGCTGTTATTGTCTGTGTTCAGTCAAAAACAGCCTGCGAAATGATAGCAAACCCACTAAGGAAGCAAATCTATGAGGGGTTAAAAAAAGAGTCAGAAATGTGTAAGACACATGCAGCGCTGTCTATAAAAACGATCGCATATATATAGCTTGTGTCTCTATGTAGAGTAGTGTCAGAGTTACACAATAGATTAACTGTGACACTTTCAGGGATTTAAATAAACAGATAAAAATACAAAGTGGTGAAACTGTTGCCATCCTAAGAACAGCTTCTTCTCTTTCTCCCCCACGTACACTCGTGCTCTTTATTGATTCTTAGTTCTTCTAATTTTCTCTTCTTTTTCTCATCTGACATCATCTACTCCTTGAACGTATTCAGCCCACCTAATTTCACAGATGCTCTCAATTCTTCAATCACGTCGCTGCTTCTCATTCTGTTCTCTCGTTATCTTAAATTCACCACAGAATCATTCTCTTCCATCTCCATCATTTCGTATCTTCTCCAGCTCTTTTATTCGTTTGCAGCTCTCTCAGTTTCTCATCCCTGTATCTCTTTTTTCCTTCTGTACCTTATTCTTCTGACCTGTCAGCCTCCCTCCTGTCTTCTCTTTAATTGTCTCTCTCTTACTCTCTTTCTTATGTTCAAGCTTTTGCCCTAATTTGAACTGACATGAACTTCAACACACACATTCTTACACTTGGCAATAATTGGTCTAATGAGAGCATGAAATCTTTTACCATCAGTTGCACTGGACCATTACATACTTCTGATATATTTGCATTAGTATTATTGTACTGTGCACTAGAAACATTTATAAATTAAATCCCTGAATATTGTTTTATTCACCTTTCACCTCCAGTATACTCCAGTCTAATGGAGCCTTAAAGTTAAGTCAACATTTCCAGCTTTAACTTCCCACGACTGAAGCGCTGCTTGTCTCAAGTTTCATTATCTGTCTTGTAACTCGCCGGCCTTCTGGGAGCCAGAATCATGATCATCATTAATAGGAGTGCTGGTTTTATTGTTGCCTCATTATAGTAACAAGAGGCTGGAAAGCCTTTGCTGTTCATGTGTCATTTTCATTTTGACAGGTCTGTCCTGGCAGGAAGTCTGGGTGCACTTTAATAAGAGCAGCCTCCACCTCTGGGATGAGATTCCCAAAACAATCTCCTGCAACAAAGAGAAACACTCTTTTTTTTTTTAGGGGGGCTGGAAAGGCAGCATTTTCATTTTTGGGATTTTACCATCTCAACAAATCTCCCTCTGCAGGACTGGGAACTTTGTTTCCATGGTGATACATTCCACTTCCCAAAACAGGAGGTCATATCCCACAGGGTGATGTCACTGAAGACTTTTTGTTTCCCCTCTGCGGCCCCTTGTGTGAGTCAGTGCTGAACCAACAAGTGTACTAAAAGCAAACATGGGAATATCTAAGATATTCTTCTTCTTTTCAGATTAATTTTGCAGCCATTAATCAAACACTGACATTATGGCCTGTCCACTAACTTAGTGTGAGTCAATAAAAAGAAGCTGAGGCCAGAGGTTCCCAGAGGGTACCTGAGGTGAATTTGAGTGTCCTGGAGTGTTTTGTGTTAGCCATATTTATGACTGCACTAAAACAATGAACAGATTTACTGTATCAGTATTTTGTATCATCAAACTATAACGATTGTAGCACATGTGTGTCTGCAAGCGCCTTGAGGCGACTTTTGTTGTGATTTGGCGCCATATAAATAAAATTGAATTGAATTGCATGTTTGTTCCTGAACTCCCCCATATGGAAAAGAAATAGTAAAAACATACATGATTTACTCATGAAAGTGGCCACTTTCTCATTACTTTCATATATTTTTTTAGTAAGTATCCACAACATACAAGTTTCATTATATAATTTTTCAAGGGATCTTATATCTGTTTTCACTCTTGTATGCTTTTCATACAAGTTTCATACAAGACAGATACAAACTTTATAAGATTTATATATATCTTTTCCATATGGGCCTACATGACTAGTTTAATCTTGATGAAAGTTTTTAGTAGATGCACCTATGGTATTCATTTAATTCATCTTGAATTATCACATTCCCAAAACTCTCAGAAAATTTGACCTCTTACCTTGATCGAGATCACTAAGATTCAAATTCAAGATTTTTAGCAGATACATCTATGATATCAATTTGAAGCTCACGCATTGCCTCAGAATCGAGTTATCGCTTTCACACATACGGGCAACCACCTAAAGACCCCGCCAGCCTTTTACAGCTGAGCGGTAAAAACTGTTATGCTGGAGAAAAATCATTTTATCAGTTTCCACTTTTGTATAATGTTAAGTGAGATTCGGTTAAGTGTTGTTGAGACAACGCCGGTCTCTGCGATTCTTTTGGTCCTGGTAGAGATCACGCTGAGATGTTTCCATGTTTTACACAATCCTTTTATTACCCATTATTCTTACAGATGCATCTGGAGATCAGCACACTGCAGTCCTATGCTAAAGGCTGATCTAAAGAACTCCACACAACAGTTACAGTTATAACCTCTGGTCTCCTCCCCCCTACAGTAAACACCCCCACAATGGAAATACACTAGTACAGTGGCTAAGGGTGCTGACACCCTGACCCCCATCTCCTTTTATGGTAGTGCCCGTTTGCCCTTTGTCTGCTCCTCACCCTCAGTAACTCTTGCTACTGTCCTGGGGGTGGGGGTTGATTGTCCTCCTGCCGTGTTCCTCAGTTCTTTGTTCCCATCCCAGGCCTTTTTTTCTATTTTGTATTCTTACACTCATTAACCACAATATTATAGTGTTGCAAGCAATCATAAACTATATTCTCTTTAACTCTGATCTATATCAAGGAATCTATTCTCAACAGTGTCTGTGAAGGTTCTCAGTTATCCAGGTCGTCGTAGTCTAAGGAGCAAAGAAAAGCGTCTGGACTTCTTTAAGTTGCTTGAAGACGTTTCACCTTCATCCGAGAAGCTTCTTCAGTTCTAAGGTCAAATGGTGGAGAGTCCCAGATTTAAACCTAGTGGGAGTTTCCCCCCACAGAGGGACAAAAGGACCCCCTGATGATCCTCTAATCGCCTGAGCCAAGGTGTGAAACTGGGTGTGAAACAGTTTCACACCTTGGCTCAGGCGAAGTCCGGACGCTTTTCTTTGCAAGCTTCTTTGACTAAGATTCAGTTAAGCATCAATCCTAATGAACATATTTGAGTACGGGAAATAGAAATGATGAAGGAGTACTTGAGTCTATTGAACAGGCCTGTGGGGGTACTTCAGATGAAGAAGGTTAGGAAGCACTGCACTAACTGATGAATTAATGACACAAGTGTCTGTAGCAGATATAACAACCCAATTCATTCTCAAACTAGTTTCAAATGTTGCCATTCTAAGAGATCTGAACAAAGTCTTTGGCTACGTTCACTCTGCAGGTCTTAATGATAAATTCTGATTTTTTGATCAAATCTGATTTTTTTGTCTGCTCGTTCACACTACAAATAAAATGCGACAGCAAACGCGCTCTGTTTAGACCCAGAGCAACAGTATTGTTTGACTGATGGCCTTAATATAAAGACATGTTTCAGACTTTATGTTTCCCAATTTTGCTTTAAGTTATAAAGTTATTTTGTTATTTACATTTGGCCTAATAATGATCCTTATTGCTGTTTTAGAGGAGCGCTGCTTCAAAGGATAGTTGCAGATTTCTGTCAGAATCTGCAGATTATACAGTACAAATAAAATGTTCATGTTTCTCCAACGTTGTCTTCCCAACAGTTTCACTGACATCTACACGGGATGGACAGGAAGCGTTCGCGATGTCTTCTCCGGCGCTGATAATTGGCGTCTGTCTTGTGTCAGTGACGTAAAAGACGGATTTAATGCGACATGACCATCAAACAGCAGCTTTCTAAAACATCAGATATGTATCGGATTCAGCACCACATACGAAGGTGACCCAGGTCGGATTTGAAAATATCGGATTTGTGCCGTTCACACTGTCATAGCATGATGGGATATGGGTTGCAGAGGGTCAAAAAAATCGGATTTGATGCGCTTTCGCCTGCAGTGTGAACGTAGCCTAAGTCACTGATGCTTCAGCAGCATCAAACTACAGAGGTCTGTATTTATTAGCTCGAGAGCCTAGAGCAAGGTTTGTCAGCCATTTGGGTTCTTTGGTTTTACACTTTTCACTTACCCACTGCATTTAAACCTGACTATTTTGTAGGGAGGTTGCAAAGATCTTTCTCAGCATTAGCTAAACCAATATCAGTGACCCTGGGAAACATCTTAGAGTTTGTGTTCTTTTCACTCTTTCTGTGTAACCACCATATTTACTGTGCTGAATGAATGAGTTAACAAATACCTGCAAATCTTGATATGTTTCCATCATCCTGGATCCTGTCTGCATCATGGCTATTGAAGATCGCCTGGAATAGTAAAAATATGCAGCATTAAAAGTTTCCCCACACACAGACTTCATCTGGGAGGGCCCAGGTATCAGTGCTGACTTTTTTTTGCCTATCCAAAGGAATGACTTTGATTGATTTATTGGTGGACAGCCTCTTTATTCTACCACATATTCTGGCCCTGGCCTGCCCTGTTTTGTGTTTCCCCAGCAGCTGGTGTACCCGTCTCTGTTGTGGCTCTCCAGGGAGATTCTCCTCCCGTGTTGGGATGCAATTCAATTGCACCATCTTAGACTGCAGCTGCTTAATCTATTCTTTTATGCTCCAGAGATCAGTAGTACGCTGGAGGGCCACTCTAACCGGAGCCTGCAGAAGGCAAGTTTATCAGGACTACAACAGAACATGGATGGGTCCGTCCGTTTCTCCAAGTGTAAAGAACGGAAACATGTATCCAGGCACTTGGATACACCTGCATGGGAATGCCCTGCTCCTCCCACACCCACTGCTGCCAAAACAGAGTCAAATCCTGTGGGAAACACACACTTACACCTGCATTATTGTTCAGACTGTCGTCAGAGCATTTTTAGCATCTGATTTAAACAGTAGCTGTCAAAGACGAAGAAAACTTTTTATACATCCTGCTCATTTATGCAGTTCTGCAGACGCTGTGCTGTTCTGGTGAAAGAAGATGTTCTCGATTAACTGGTTGATTTGCCAAAACAAACAAATACATAGAATACAAATACAAGAAGTGACCTTCCTCCAAAGGGTGACTAGCTTTTAGTGTTGCTCCTCCCAGTCCAAACATGCCAGTTCACGTGGGCGTCTGACCAGGATGTCTAATTAACACCGAGGGGATGATGGACCAATCATATCTCTGTGCTTACACTGGGGAAACTTTGGTATCTCCCCAGAAGAGCTGGACAACATAGTCATGATAAGTCAAGGGCCTTATCCATAATTTAGAACTAGTTTGGTGCAACATGGTTTTTCTACAGCTGAAATGTTTATTTTTCTCCTCTTTAGACAGTATGTGATATGTCCTTCTTTGGAATAAGCCACAATCTACATTTCCTCTAAACCTGTTGAGTTGAGCTGCATCAACACTGAGAATGCTTTGCTTAATGAGCCGTCTGCTTTCCATATAACTAACCATCAATAATCTTGGCCTATTGCAAATGCAACACACAGCCTGTGGCAGGTGGTTTCTTGGTTGTTTAAATATTTTCGCTTGGGATGGTAAACAATTATTTTAGTTGACCGAAGTAAGTAACAGGGATTTGTACATCATGAAAAGCCTTCTTTTAATGCATAACTCTGAGCCACAAAGTAGTGCACGTCCTGCACCAGCAGGTTCTTGGCCACTTGAAGATGCTGGTCAGTGATAATGACCATTAACCAGTGCTTGCTCTTGACGACAGAGCGAGGACGAGCTGAGCGGTGAATGGATAAACAAAGAAACTGAATCATCATAAATCTATTATTTAATATTTATTACTTTTTTATTATAGAACTAGGAATAAAAATACTATAATAATAATAATAAACTATAATAATACTAATAATAGAATTCTGGATCAGCACCATGATGCAAACTTGTGGCCATAACATATACAGTATGCTGGAGAAGGTATAAAATGTCACTGTGTATGTGTGTGTGTGTTTTATGTGTGTCCTTCAGACTTCAACGATTGCTCCTCAACATGTCAAACAGACACCATGAGACTGTGGTCTCCCTGCTTGTTTCAGATCACAGCTGTTCCTTCTTCAATGAGACTGTATTTTTACCCAAACTTCTTATCTTTCCAGGACAGAGTGCTGATGAAGCCCGAACACACCAAACTACAAGTTAAAAAACCTGACAGGGGGCTATGGCCATCTATTATATACAGTCTATGGTATAACCCGAGTTAATTAATAACTGCACTTACTCGTGTTTATAATTAAGTTGTGAGAAATGTTGCCTTAAGAACGAGGCGCAAACCGTTTTTCTGTGGCAGCGCACACCTGCGCGTTTCTTTCTCTAACGCAGAAACTCTGCAGTCTGCTCGCTCGGGTCTGTCCAACTGAACAAAGTGAGTAGCGGCGTTGATCGCTACACACCGCGGCTCCGTGTGTGCATGTGTGTGTTGTGGGCCAATAGCCACTCAGTTACACAACTGCTTTCAGTTTCCGAGCCCTGCCTGCTCGCCTGGTGGTTCCCCGCCCACCGCTGCTCTCTGCTGCCTGCCTGCCTCTCTGCTGGGCGGACTGGGGCAGATCCGAGCCGACCAGTTCCGTGTTTCTCTGCTCACCCAGTTTACGGAGCAGATCGTACCGGAGGACCGGACAGCGTCACGGTGGACATTCCTGTCCAGCAGCGGCATCCGTAACTCCGGGGACGACGGGAAAGTGAGCGCGGAGGTGAGTAACGTCTTATTGCTGCTCGTTATTTGTGCGCGGACGGAGAATCCATCAGCCGCCGTCGGTCGCGTTACGTTTCAGCCAAACTTTGACGCTACTGGCTGTCCCTCCCTCCCCCTTCTCTCCCCCCCTGCTCCCTCCCTCCCCACTAACGCAAAGTGCGTCGCGCACACATGCGGGGATCGCGGTATGTTCACGCAAATGTACGCCTGGCGCTCCTCGTTTAAGGCCGTGACACGAATCTCCGCAACTTTTATCGTCGCTGCGATCCGCGCACCGTAGGTGTGCAATCGCCGAGCAGAAGCTGCGACGCGCTCGCGCGTGCGTTCGCGCGTGCGTCACACGTCCCACCGTGTCGCTGCAATGTGCGCGTGTCGTCCATTGATGTTGTTTTGACAAATGTGACGTAGACCGTGACGCGCCGTAACGATGAGATAAGCAGATTCTGTGTGTGAATAAATAACGCTCGCGCGTCTCTGTGCGCGTGCGCGCGCTCCTAATCTCGTTGGGGGGATTTCTAAGCTGCGCACTTGAGATTTTTTTTTTTAGCAAAAAGCGAGACGCGCTGATGAGCGTGGAGTGGAGTACACGCTGTTTCCTCCGTGGACTTTGTCCGTGCGGCGAGTGGGCTCCCTCGGTCCAGCACTGCACGCACACCTGACGTACACGCACCTGAGCGTGCAGCCCGTGTGTCCGGGTTCCAAACGGAAGGAAGCGGCGTGACGGTAAAGTGCACCCGGGGTGACGAGCAGTCACCGTCTTCCTAAACGTCGTCCAGTTGTTTCTCTCTGCAGTTCTGACCCTGCAGCACAGCCCGCATGTAACATCGCGTGATACAGCCAGGTGTGTGCAGGTGGTGGGCGCAAAGTTTGCGCTCAAACGCTCACTGCGTCCGTCTTTGAGCCAAAGGTGAGACTGGCTCAGGTGTCAGCTTGGTCAGTAAGCGTCTATGCTTGTACACAAATATGTCATAATTAGATGGTAAATGTTCTTATATCACGCTTTGCTACTCTGAGCACAACAAGCACTTCACACAACTTGTACATTCACCCATTTGCGCAACCACCCTTTTCTATGCTGTTTCTAGTGCTTCCTATCTAACAGTCACGCACCGATGGATGCATCGGAGAGCAACATGGGGTTAGTATCTTGCCCCAGGATATGTGGCATGCAGACTGGGCTCAAACCACCCAGTCCTGCTCTACCACCTGAGCTACAGCCACCCCACAGAGCAGTCAGTCACAATATTAAAACCAGCTGTTTAATCCTGTGCAGGTCCCACTAGTACTGCCAAACAGCTCTGACCTGTCAGGACTCTCAACCTGGAGTTCTTTGGGACACGCGGGTTCTCTCACGAGTGCTCTCTTGACTACTGGATACAGAGTGGGAGTGTTTCAGTGCAAGGTTAGCTCGTTGTCTTTGAGCAGCTTTTTGCAGTGTGGGGCGGTGCTCGTGGTCCAGGTGAGGCGAAGCGGGTGCTGCTGGATTGTTGGTGTTGACGTCCAACCTTGTGCTGTAAAACAACAACAACAAAAGGATCAGTGAATGGTTTTAATAATGTGGCTGATCAGCATTTGCTTTCCAGCCACATTCATATGCCACACGTCTCCTGTAATACCTCTAAATTGGCACAAACCCATCCCACCCTTCGTGGAGTTATGTCTGAACTCAAATCATCACGACCTGAACATTATTATCCTCACCAAAAATCGCTTCAACTCTGTCAGTTATTATGTGTCAGGTGATTTTATAGCAAACATCACAGAAAGAACAAGAGTGCTGGATATGGTAAATATCTACACAAAGCAAACAGTTTATGCAGTAATTTGTATGATAATTATTGTTTAAATGTATCCTGTTATCACAGTAATGGATGTGTGTTTAATGAAGGGAATGAATCTGACATGAAAACGCTGATTAATTTCACATCCAGAGAGATTTACCAGCCATTTACTGTAATCACAGCACTGACGCCCATCAGTTGTTTACAAAAGGGGGAATCCACAGTAAACATGAAACTTCAGAGTGGGTTTTGTGGTGACACCACATGATTAATATGCAGCTCGGTGTCTATATTCGAAGCAGGCACGCCAAAATCCATCCAGATCCATCAAAATGGGGATGGAATGGGGGCAAGTTGGAGAGGTTAGCTATTCATAGTTGGGGTAGTGCAGTAGGAATGGATGCATGTAGGTCAGAGCTGTCCTGCTGGGTGAATGATCACGTCACTGTTAGTTAATGATAACCGCATTCATCATTAAGTGTGCAAATACAAGATGGCAGCTCAACTAGAAGTTTGTGCTTTTCTAGTAAAGTCTCATGCTTGCATTTTAGCCCAACAGTTCTACTATCATAAGCTTTCTCATTTGGATATGCAAATTGGCACAAAATCTATCAAAAGAGCCAGATGTGAACCTATCCTCAGCTGTAGGCATGGTTTGGAAATGACTGGATATTGCTGACTGTCTCTCTTTCAGTCTACTGACTTAAAATAGTTTGTAATGAAGAAACAGGCATGTAGAGGCCAGCAGGTCACTCGAGGCTGCTTACATGGTGTTGTGCAAGGGAGAAACAACAGAAAACAGGAAGCATTGATTAAAGATCCAGATGAGGCAGAAGAGCTTCACTCCAGGCTCTGTGGGTGTTTGAAAAGCAGCACCACATGAGCCGTCGAAAGCTGGGGCAGAGAAGATGAGGGGTCAGAGTTAGGGTTACATCCTATTAGGGCTGTATGTCTGTGAAGGTTCTCAGTCATCCAGGTCATCGTAGTCAAAGGAGCTTGCAACTATTAGGGCTGCACGATTAATCGTTAGAAAATCGTGATCTCGATTCATACTTATGTGCGATCTCATTTCCAAATGACAACGATTTAAAAAAAAAAAAAGAAAAAAAGATGACGATTGTACCACATTTTGATCCGGGACGTAATCTGCATGAAAACAAGCGCTCACTCTTCCTGCTCAACAAATGACAAGGGCGGAGCCTTATACCACGTGATACAGAAGCTGGCTGCTAAAATTAGCAGGGAAAAACCAACGGAGAGCACGTCAGGGATGACGAGGAAGTGACAGGAGAAAATCCGTCCCGGTCAACCACCCAAACATCAATAACGGGAACCTTATACAGCGCTTCCCTATACCCGTCGAACTCCCGCAGGCACAAAGAAATTACAGAGGCTATCACTTATCACCTGACCAAAGATATGGCTCCATCAACACTGTGCAAAACGAGGGATTTAGGAAAACGATCAACACCTAGACAAACGCTACACAGTGCCGTCCCGCAACTATTTTTCTATTGTTGCACTTCCTGCTCTATACACGCAGTGTCGAGCAACGGTGGAGACGCAATTTCAAGCAGCACAACATTTTGCGGCAACGACAAAATGTGAGACATTTGTTGTTTTTATGTTTATTTATTGTTTTTATGTTCAGTCTCAACTGTTACGAAGTTGATGTGCAGTTAATAAGTGCAATAAATATTTATATTGGAAAAGAAAATCGTGAGAGAATCGTGATCTCAATTCTAAGCAGAAAAATCGTGATTCTCATTTTATGCAAAATCGTGCAGCCCTACATACTATTCTTATATAGTATATACTATATATATACTATATACTATAATAGTCATACTATTCTTATTACATAGGGTTCTGATCATCAGCAGTGATGACTTAAACCTCAGGGGATTATGGCAAAGTACAGACGAAAGAAGAAACATTTCAAGGTTTATGGTTAGAGGTAGTTATAAAGGTTAAAGTGTTACTGCTTGTACTGATATCTGTACGTACCCAAGGGTTATAATACTGATTTATGAACTTATCAGAAACTGTGACTTAATCGTGTTTTTCTGACTCACAGCTTGTTGAAGACCAATGAGAAATGACTCACAAGGACAAAAGTAAGGTGAAGCTATTAGTCCCATAAAACCAATTTAAGATTTTTCACCTTTGGTGAGGTTTTTCGTTTTCACCACATTTCGAGTCACATTTGAGTCACATGTTCCGTCAACAGTCAACAGGCTTCTCTTAAACACTCAGCCCTAATAAAGTGGGGTTAGTTTACTGTGTGGGGAAGTTCGTAGCTGCCAGATTAAAAAAAACTTTTTCTATAGAAGGAACTGAAAACAAATGATGGCTGTTTCTCAAATGTCAGGTGTCATTTATGTCATAGATACTGAGCATTGTAAATTCTAAATACCAAATGTCACAGTTCTGGGTCAGTTTGACCCAGTATTTTGAGTTGTTATGGTTTGGGTTTATTTTTGAATGATGGATTGTTCTTTATGTTTCTCTGGTGCTTTGTTGAGTTTTATGATGAATCTGTGTTTCAGTTATTTTGGTGTGTTTTCGCATTATGGATTGTTTTCTTATTCTCTTGTAGTGCTTGTGGTGGTGATGATAGATTATTATTAGTTTCTTGTTTATCTGTGTTTAAGGATTTGTTGTTTCATGTATTGTTTGAGTTGCATGTGTTATATTCTGTCTGCGTCTTTGTTTAGTGGGTTCTTGTTTCCTGTTTTATTGTGAAGGTCTGTGTCTCATGTGAGCGTGTTCAGTCCTACTGCTCCCCTGTCTCGTTAGTCCAATTTCTCCCAGCTGTGTCTCCCTCCTGTTTCTCATTCTCCGATTACCTCCCTGTGGTCGTGTCCAAATTCATGGGCTGCATCCTCCTGAGGACCCGGCCTTCGCGGTCTACGTGGGCCGGGTCCTCAGAAGGTCGGGTAGGCCGGAAGTAAACGGCTGTGAAATTGGATGGTCCAGCCTTCTGATTAGCGTCAGCGCTGTCTCGGTGGAGTTTAATAAACTCGCCGTCTGCTCCTTGCTGTCTAAAATATAACAGGACACTGGCGTAAATTCTCGACCGTCTCACACTTCTGTTTAATCAGTTTTCTGTTTGACGTTTAGTCAGCTGTGTAAAAATCAAGGAGGAACCCACCCAAGTTTTATTTTATCTAATCTAATAACTTTAATCTCAGCCAAACAGATTTACTCACGAACAAACAAAACACTGAAAAAAGCCCAACAGTAACATTTTTAGGTTGTCTAAGTGACTTATATATTACGTTTAACCTGAGCAGCGAAAGTCCGCGGTGATCTGAAAATGATGTGCCGGGAGTTGTGCCGTTCTCGGCCGCATCAGTGACCCTCGAGCTCCCGGCTAGCTATCGAGCTGGTGGGTAGCAGACGTCTCCGAAAACTTCGAAGCACTTTTGCAAATATGCGATATCTTGATAAACCGAGCAGATATTTGATGTTTACACAGCGACTTTCTCGCCTGAAAATATGTTAAAAGTTTATTTTGTGACCCAGAAAGATTAATAAGAGTAATTTTAAAACTTAGTAGCGGCCGCCATTGTTGGAAACTGGAGTTTGGCTGGGCCGTGCTATGAATTCTGGGATATGGTAGGCCATGAAGGACACACCCGACCCATCCTTCAAATTCGGGGAAAAGGAGGACGCATTTGTCGGCTGCATTCGGAGGAGTCTACGAATTTGGACAGCCTTCGGCGCGTCGCTGTGATGTAATCGGTCTACAAATGCGGCCTCAGGAGGAAGCAGCCCATGAATTTGGACACGACCTATGTATATAAGCCCTGTGTGTTCCTGTGCTCTCTGTTGGGTCGTACCATCGGATCATGCCTGTGTGTTTCCGGTTTTCAGTGTTTGTTGTTCTGTTCGTGTTTTGTGCTTCGCCAGCAATAAAGCTGTGGTTTTCTGTTGAAATTTGGCTTCACGAGTCCTGCGTTTGGATCCTCACCTCCACCTGCCGCACACAGAGCCCTGACACCAAATGAGGCAGAGAAAACCAACAAAAGAAAAGTGTAAACAGACCCTAAAGGGCCAAAAACACTTGCACAGGGTTACCTGGGGGAGTAATGTGGTAGAACTGTATGTCAAGTGAACATAACCATAAAATAGAAAAAAGGAAATCTATTTTTCCTTTTGAATTTCTTTGAAAAACACAGGATAAGATGTAAGGTTAGGCCACACCCTAACCCTTTGGTGGGTGAGAACCCAACTGGTTAAATTCAGGCTGATTTAAGGCCTAGCAACTAGCTTTCGCAAGATGCTCCGATTGTTCCTTTCATACATCGTCTTATTGTGTTTGTGCAGGTTCTCAGTCATCCTGGTCTTTATTAGTCTTGAGTCTTGAAATGAAGATGAAGGCAGCATCGCTTCTCTTTTGTTTGTGAAGATGGAAGGACTCTTGGATGAGAGGTAGAGCGTCTTCACAAACCAAAAAGAAGTCCAGCTGCTTTTATTTCAACCGCTTTAGGTGTTGCGTTGTATCTTGTGTGAGGATTCGTCCTTTGAAAGTATTTAATTTGGGTTATTTTAATATTATCTTTATTTTGTTTAGAATTTTTGAAGAGCCATCAAGCTCTTTCCTCTTACGATGTATGTGGGTGGAGATTTCTGGAAAAGTTTACAGCACTAAAACTGTTCTTCTTCTTTTAGGCTTTCCTAAAGTAAGTCCGGTTTCTACTCCGAGCTCCACTGTCCCATCATTGCAGGACTGCTGGTTCTTGAAGTCTCTGAAGGTCCTTTTTCATGATTCTGATGCATAATCGGGCTCGCTGTCCTTCTGCAGATTGAATTTGCATGATTTAAAAAACGTTTGCACAGCACTATTTTCAAATCCATCGACACATTTCCCCCCAACATTCATTTTTGTTTTTGATTGTCTTTAGGTTGCTTCATCATGACTTAAAGGATCATCACGCTGTCCGTGTCAAGAGTAAAGACCACAGCGACGCCACCAATGGTGACCAATCTGATTATGCAGACGACTCTGAACTCTCTGTAGCTCACCTGGGAAGCTCCATGGATTAAAAAGGTCACTTTACCAAAGTCAGGGAGGAAGACGTGACGCCCGCTCTGTGGGAGTTTGGTGCCTGAAACAGGATCTCATCATCTGGACGAGCTTTTTGTGTTTTCTGTTCATTTGGAGTAATATGGTTCATGGAAGATGGAATAAAATATCAGTGGGAGTTATTCCTAAACAAGGACTGACTGCAAAACTCAAGAATGGAGCAGGATTTTACACAGTAGGATCTCGTATCTCATATCAGTTGTGGATGGTGTAGGTACCTTGTAGGTACTACCCTGGACACGGTGGATTTTACACACAATTCATCTAAAAACATCTGAAGTGTAGCAGGCAGTGTTTGTCTATAACTGGAAAAGTCTTCCTTTTCTCACTGTTGTAAATGGACGTCTGAGCCTTCTAAAGCTAGAAGGGGATATTTTCCATCTGTTTGGTGTCTCACTGTTGGCAAAAACAGGGAAAGCCCTCCAAACATGTCCGGGACGGGAAGGAAGCACTTGGTCAGAGACTTTAACCATTTCATCACCTGCTACCTGTGTCGAGGTTACCTGATTAAACCGACCACGGTCACCGAGTGCCTGCACACATGTGAGTTAAAATAACACGCAGCAACACACGGAGGTGACAGTTGGGGTAAAAATCCATCGAGGTAGTGGGACCAAACCCAGACCGATCTAAGGTTACACGTAACCCCGACCAAACTTTAAAGAGCCGTAAAGAAGCAGGGCAGGGCTCAGTCAAAGTACAGCTGCTGTGTATGACAGGCAGTGTTGGTCAAGTTACTTGAAAAAAGTAATCAGTAACTAATTACTGATTGCTTCCCCAAAAAAGTAATCCTGTTACTTTACTGATTACTTATTTTCAAAAGTAATTAGTTACTTAGTTACTTTTTAAAAACACGATTTACAACCTGAATAGGTGATAAAGTGATAGATCTTTCAGCCCAATTCTACTTTTTCTGCATAATCATCATACAAAATGTAATCAAATGGAAAAGTCTCTTTTTAAAACTTGTTTTATTAGTTTTAATCTTTTAACTTTATGCATCAAGCAAAAATTTAATTATCTGCAACATTCTCTGACTGGAAGAAATTAGTTTAACATTTAAACCTATTTTCTGCACATTCCAGCACATAAAATAAAATATTTTTTGTGTTTACACTCAGTCTTTCAAATAGATGCAAGTAAAACACAGCAGAAAATAAATAAAGTCAGACTAGCGGTCCTGTTGCTCTATTTTCACCTGTAAAGCAGGAGTGGGGTAGGCGGAGGTTTACCCTGGTGCAGGTGTGCCGCGGTCAGTGGAAGAATCCGCGAGTTTCTCTGTGAGTTTCCCATTACGTCGTAGCTACTCGGTGCTTGCTCGGAAGTTTAGGGGTTTTTTTTCGCTGTAAAAAGAAGTTTTCTTCCCACGCACAACGGACACTAATGTTTTTGTCACTTTTTATGGAATCAAACTCAAAGTAAGGTCAGTACTTCCACGCTTTAAACGCTGCACGCTCATACTCTCTCTGCACTCGATATATGATCCATTGTTGATCTGCACACAGCTGTTGTCACGAACGTCGCACTCGCTTACGTCACTGTCATGAGACATTCTCGCAAAAAATCACGGTTTTAGTAACGCAGTAACGCAGCGTTCCTATGGGAAAGTAACGGTAATCTAATTACCGTTTTTGCAATAGTAATCCCTTACTTTACTCGTTACTTGAAAAAAATAATCAGATTACTGCCCATCTCTGATGACAGGTGACTCTCTTTTTGTCAGCACACCTGTGTGAAATGAAGAAAAGTACAGATGATGTTCAAACTGTTGATCAGCCTTGGTTTCATGCTCATGTCAGACTTAATTAATAAGTAAGTTTCCACTGATGTGAGCAAATGTACCCAGCTGCAAGCGTTAGAGCAGAGACTCCTACAGAAAGCTAGAAGCTTCAAACACAGTGTCACTTCCTGCTCTTCCTGTTTTTCAAACCCAGAATTACAGCTACCACAGTTCCAGTAAAATTCTACTTTGACAGACTATTTGAAGTGGATGTGAAATTGTAGAGCAAGGTGAATGAGGCAAATGAGCTGTGAAGCATCGGAACCGATGTCGGCACTAAAATGCCGACAAAGTCTGAAGTTCAAACTGCAGGATTTCAGTTGTTTCATAGAGAGATTTGGAGGCTTCCCCTTTTTCAACATGAGACTAGTTTGGGCGGTTTGAGCAGCAGATCGTGACAACCTGGTAATTGTCAGTGACTTAGCAAGCTGAAACAAGGCAAGCTAACATGCTGCCCCAAAAAACCTCAATGACAAGGCAAAATGATGGTTTCACAGATGAACAGCTCATTTCTCTGCCTCTCTCTCTTTTATTCTGAATGACCTTTTAAAAGATGGGTTTACCTGCCTTAACCTAGAGGAGAAGCTCATTTTGAATATATTTCTTTTGCAGTCTGTAAGAGCTGTATTGTGCAGCACTTTGAGGAGAGCAATGACTGTCCTAAATGTGGCATTCAGGTCCATGAGACCAACCCACTGGAGATGCTCAGGTAACTTTGGCTACATAACATGTTTTTTTTCTCTCACTTTATCTGTTTTTTTCCTGTCATTGGCATGTTGGACACTTTTGGGCTCTCTTTGTATTTCTTTTGATTTAATCTTGAAAGAGCTGCAAAGTTTTGTAAATGACAGTTTTAAGAGTTTCATTCTTCTCTGAACTTCTTGTTGTTTCCATTATTCAATTGTACTTTTCTACATCTTGCTTTTGTGTGTATTTCAACATCTCGAGCTACTGATTTTCTCTCCTCTGGATACTTTTATTCCTGCTTGACCTCACCTCATCGCTCCCTTCACCTCCACCATTTAACTTCTATTGCCTACTTTAATTTCTTGTTATCCCCCGATGCATCATCCCCTCCACCTCCTCCTCACTGTCATATTCTCAGGTTAGACAACACCCTGGAGGAGATCATTTTCAAGCTGGTGCCCGGACTCAGAGAAAGTGAGTTTGCCAGATGGTTTCATCAATCTGTCGCCTCAGTTTGCAGTCGCTGTTAAATTATGTGACTATTCATGGGAGGTTGGGAAAAGAATTTACAGCACTCCCATCACACAAATCACTGGAAGACTAAGGCTTGCAACCAGTTTTAATGAAATGCACAAATTGCCTCCAGCATGCACTCTAGCAAACATGATGCTGCGTCTTGGTGGATTGAAAAAGGAAAGAGTTACAGCACACCATCAGAAATGCTTCCAAAAGACTAAAACTGTAACTTTTCAGAATTTAATTTGCAGCAGCAATTATTGCTGTCATTGTTTTAGACATATCTTGCATACTTTTGTCCCCTTTCCACTCTAATACTCATTCTCTTCAGTCTGTAAACATGTTCATTTCTGCTGTAAAGTTGGACATTTTTGACCTAAGGTTCACTTTTACAGCCAGTCGCATGTGGATATTTTAAAAAAGTGCAGTTTTTGAAAACAGCGACTTGTTGGTAAGACTTTGCTCAGTAAAATCTCAGTAATTTAGCAAGACCCTAGCTGGCACCTGCAGCAAAGCTCTAGTAAGGGTCCAGAACTCCTGGTAACCAACAACAGTCTGAGAGTGAGCAAACTTAACCGAGCTTCTAGCAAGTTTTTAGTTTTATCCAGTCAACATGTTTGAGGAAATTGTCCACACACCTTTATGGCTCCTCTATGAAAGCCAGGACCAACCCTACTGAGATCTACTGCTTCTTATTCCCATTAACACTCGAGAGTCACCATCAGTTAGTTTACTACCTTCACAAGAAGTCCTGAATGCTGTTCTGCAGTTCAGCTAACCTTTGATCCTCTTTTAAGATTGCTGACATCAGTAAAGGATTCATTTGTCAGCATCACATTATTTCCAGAGAGGTGGAAGCTCAAACGTTTAAAACTAGATGAAGATGTACAGCCTTCTCTCTGTGGCAAGGCCAACGGGAAGCCAAGTCAACATGTCTAACTAAAGTGGTGATGGCACTATAATTTTATTGCTCCATAACTTCACCTCAGCTGATAGAGCACTCTGGCAGCAGAACGATGGAACAAACGTCATATATTTTTGTAGCTTTCGGGCCTCTCGGCCAAGTGGTGTAAAAGTCAGCGTCCTATGAATCCTCTCATATGGTCTACAGAGAAGACTGTGGGTTTTGGTTTTTATCTATCATGTAGATGGTGATGGTACAAGCACAGCATTGCTGTTCACAGTAAATAATAATGAGCTTTACGTTACACTGCTATCCTATCCGGATGGTGAACTACCGTCTAGGTGTTAAGAGATTCTGAGTATGAAGTCTCCAGGCTCACTGACATCTTAAATGTGCAGCAAAGACAGGAAGAAGATAGGAGTTTTGTTGTCCCTGTTGCTAGTAAGCTGGAAATCATGCCTGGAAATTCTACTCGACAAAAAAAATCCCAGAGGTCACAAAGAGCATCGAGACTTAGCGATACAACATAAACACAAGTGAAGTTTACCAGTGTCTCCAATTATGCTACCTGCTCTTCACCCTGATGGCCCGAGTGTCTGGCTAATGTTCAGAATGCTCAGCAGACATCAAAGCACATCTGGATCTGCTGGATCTGGATTTAACCCTTTAAAGCCGGTCAGAGCGGCACGCTCCGTTTTGCGTAACTATTTTTAAATCCCGGTAGCTCTGCAACCGCGTGAGCTAGCGCAATAATTTTTTTTGCATATGAAACCGGAGGAGTTGTACTTACATCTTATGCCATCAGCTTGTCCTCGGTCACAGTTTCCTTCCACATATAACTTTGCAAAAACTGCATAAAAAGCGCTTGCAGCAACAAAAACATAATATTCCAGAAACACGCTTTGCCGATCTGATCAGCTGTTCGTAACACTTCCTACGTTGGAATAGACGTCAGAGCGAACTTTCGCATGTCCGCCATGACCTGCCCAAAACCAGAATGTTATCTTTGACTTTATGACTTTCTGTGTCGTTTCTGGGATGCTTAGGACTCATATTGCACTGCTGGAAATAGTTTATTTTGATGCATATGCTGCTTTTTTGCAAATTTGCATTATAATATTTATTTTTGTTTTTCCTGCAGTGTATAAAAATTGGTGTATTTCAAAAATAAAACTATGAAGACACTCAAAATAAATTTCCTGTGGTGGGAAACTATTTTGTACAACCTTCTTGTATTTACAGTTTTGAGGGATAAGCCTCTTAAATTTCTCTAACTAGAAATATATGTTAAAAAAACAAAAACGATTTTCAAATTTTTTGTAGTTTATTGCACTTTTTTGCAATTTATGTAATTACTATGCACTTAATGCAGACATATTATTAAAATCTAGGCTATAATGGTTGTATTGATGTATATCAACTTGAAATGCTCCCAAAAATGGCTCCACAGCATGTAAAAATATAATATAAGCTCTGGCGGACTTGGTTCTATGGTAGGTCTTAAAGGGTTAAACCAGAGGCAGCAAAACTGGTTTGTTGGCCAGCGTAAAAAGTAAACGTGTCAGAGGCGACAAATGGGCTGTCAAAAGGGAATTAGGCTGTTTTGAGGAGATATGAATATGAGGGTGCCTGTAAATTTTGGTGATAACACAACAGTGACCACTGTCTGGTACCAGGCGGCCCGGGTTCAACTCCCGGTGTGGGAAGAGCCATTATAGCAAATTTGAGATGTTAGAATACGCTTCAGTTGAGTGATAAAATGGCCCTTTGAGGCTGAAAGCTAACTTTAATTATAGCAGTTATGAGCACATCACAGCAGGGCTCGGTTTGATGTGTCCAGGAGAAACACAGAGACTTAAAATAAATACATTCCCAGCTTTTCTTCTCTCTAGCAGCTTTAAAATCGGTGCAAGTGGCTCATTTTCTCTTATGGCAAGACAGCATATTGACCTTTTTCACAGCAGGCGTTCTGACATGTCAAAGCATGCATAGAAAAGAGGCTGCATTGTTTTTTGGAGGAGGTCCTTGTATCACTGGAATGGCTGGAATAACCAATCCATTGTTATTGTTATTAATTACACCCGCTTTTCCTGCTGTTAAAGGGCAACTGTCTGCTATGAAAAGCTTTTATTGTGCGAGTAAAATAGTTTTGTAAGCTTAGTTAAACTCCTCCTTGGAGCTTCAGTGAATCAGTTTTATGAAAAGCAAAAGTCTAAATTTAGTACAGGAGAAATGTTGCTGTTTGATCCCAGACTGTTAACACAGCGTAGACAGAATTCAGTAACGATGGTGAACACAGTGTTAGAATCACCCATCCTCTTCTGATTGATTTGGTCTCTATGATTGCTTCATACTTTATTCTACTTTTATTTGTTTTTTCCTGTCAATTAGAAGAGGAACAGCAAGAGCTCGAGTTCTGGAGGAAGAACCAGCCCAAAGAAAACGGCCAAGGTAAGCTGGACCCAACAAAACCCTTTATATAGTAACAGTAACACTTCATAATAAGGGTTATGATACGGGGTGTCATGCGCCACGGCGCGCGTGCACAAAAGGATCCAAACGCAGACTCAAGCGCTAGCAGAAAATGACACTTTATTATAACAACAAAAGGCGACCCGGGAAAACCAAAGGAGCAAAACGAGGAACTAAAAAACCCGGGGAAACGATGACGCGAGGAAGCCGGAATCGGGACCGTGGGAGGGATTAGAGCGGGACCGTGGGAGCTCGGGAGGGAAGTCCGTGAGAAGGAAATCCGTGGAGGTAGTGGATGGGCCAGATGATGTACCGGGTGATCCAATTGAGCAGGAGGACAGGCAGGTGGCAGTCGCTGAACGCCGGATCGAAACCTAGACACAAGTAGGCAGATTTAACGCAGCTCCAACAAGATATGAATGCAACGCTTTCGCGGGAGTCTAGTTACCACAGAGAGGTGATTAACGGACTGGCGTGGAGCCTCCGTCAGCGCCAGGTTAAGCAGCTCTTCAGGTAATCACCCCGATGGAGAGCAGGTGTGCCGGTGATGGCCCAGCCTGGGGGTGTGGCTACCCGCGCATCACACATTCCACACACAGGACCACGGACCATGACAAGGGGTGTAATTCCCCTGTAATTAAATTAATTTTATTATAAATTTGAATGCAGTTATACAAATACATAAAGTAGGCACACTAGAATAATTATTTCCATATTTATTTCATTAAATATAAATATTGAAAAGTACAGTGTGCCTATGATGTAAGACTGGGAAATTTTGTTTGTTTTTACACAAAAATACACACTACTTACAGTTACGCTGCACTTAAAATGAATCATGCTTTATATAAAATGACATCAAATTACTTACACACGTGACTAAAATTGACTTACAGTTAGGGCTGCCACAAACGATTATTTTCATAGTCGACTAGTCACCGATTATTTTTGCGATTAGTCGACTAATCAGATCATCATCCATTGGACGTAAAACGTACAGTTTATTGCACCAGCAGCATCTGCTCTTATATAACTATCATTAGCTTACAGCTTTAAGTGTTTAAGGTATGTGCTAACTAAAAATAAAGACAAGATGATAGTTTATTAAATTTTAATGAAACAGCCGTCTGCTCCTTGCTATCTAAAATATAACAGGACACCGGAGTAAATTCTCGAGCATCTCACACTTCTGATAATCAGCTGTCTGCTTGATGTTTATTCAGCTGTGTAAAAACTATAACTTTAATCTCAGCCAAACATGTTTAACCTGAGTAGCGAAAAACGGCAGTGGGTTTGAAAACGATTGGTTGTCCGGTGTTCTCACGGCTCTAGTTAGCCTAGCCCCCGGCTAGCTATCGAGCTAGTGGGTAACAGACGACTCCGAAAACGTCGGAGCGCTTTTGAAAATATGTGGTGTCTTGATAAACTGAGCAGATATTTGAGGCTTACAGAGTTATATTCTCGCCTGAAAATATGTTAAACGTTTATTTTGTGACCCAGAAAGAATAATAAGAGTAATATTAAAACTAACTAGCTGCCGCCATTGTTGGAAACTGAGCTGCGCTATGAATTCTGAGACGCAGCTTCTTCTTCTTCTTCGGGGTTTAACGGCAGCTGGCATCCTTGTACATGCAGTGCTGCCATCTTCTGTTTCAGTCCGTTATTACACTCTTAAATCCTACTACTTATTCCTGCGTCTTTTGTGATCTTACAAAGCTTCAAACGAAGCGTCGACTATTAAATCAGTCGTCGACGATTTTAATAGTCGATGTAATCGTGACTAGTCGACTAATCGTGGCAGCCCTACTTACAGTATAATTATTTCTTTGTTTTTTATTTATAAAAACCTGACTTCTTACCCCCTTTTTGAACCGTACCTACCTGTAAGTATTAGTAGGTAAACATAATTACGCTGTCATTTCAAATAAAACACATTAGAATTCCATTAAATTACAGGAGATTTCCACTCTTACTCGCAGGCTGTGTCACAGAGTTTTCACCTTGTGCATTAGAGTGGGTGGAGATGACTGAAATAGGAACACTGTCATATGCAGTGTAAAGAATTTGTCATGTAGGGGGACGGGTGGCTGCGTCGCCTCTGTGCCTCTCACACCTTTTCTTTAAAACTGGCAAAAAGGGAAAAAAAAACATGCCATGGAGGAAGGAAGCCAGTTGTGGTTGATGCATCTTACTCAGAATGTCTGCACGCTTGCTTTCATTATTAGAGAAGAAGCTCTATGAAGAAGGGGGGGATTTTTTATCAAGTTTTGATACATCAGCAGGGAATTTTCTTGTCAGACTTCGTACCCCCCTTTCACCACATTTTTCAGTGCAAACAGAGCTCGTGTTTACAGACATTGACCAATGCACCACTGCATCAGGTTCAAGAGAAACAACCCAAATGGAAAAGAAATAGTAAAAACGTATAAAAGACTTGCATCAGATGTGGCCGACTTCATATAGTGAATCATAGAAGGCTTACCGTATTTCCCGGAATACAAAGCGCACCTGAATATTAGCCGCACGAGCTAAAATCAGGGGAAAATCCTGTTTTGTACATACATTAGCCGCACCTGACTAAAAGCCGCAGGTTGACTTATCATATGTAAGAGAATATGCACAAAGGGAATTGTCAGGAAAGAGATGGCTGTTTGGAGACACAACAACATAAATATAACCTACAGCACACCAGAAAAATAGATTGGCCTACCTTTTAGGCTCAGGTGCAGTGACACGGCTTTAACAAGAAGAAAACTCAGTCATTCACCACCATCTTTCTCTTCTTCCTGCGCACTGAAACCACCAAAGTCCTCTTCTCCAGTGTCGGATACGAACAGGCTCAGGATGGCTTCGTCATCCACTCTCCGCTTCTCTCCTTCGTTGTCACTTTCAAAACCAAACAAATCCTCGTTGTCAGTGAACACCCACCACGATCCTCCGTTGGTGATCGTGGATGTTTTCACACTTTTCCACGCTGTCAGAATCCACCGGTGGAGTTGAGCATAACTTGCTTTTCGCAAGTTTATCGCCGCTCGTCATCCACGCCTCCCGCTGAACCAGTGTTGCCAACTCCTCAGTAAGGAAAATCGCTATTGGCTGTCCTAAAAGTCGCTAGAAGTCGCTAAATGACGTCATCACCTAATTTGCATAATTGGTCATGCTAATGTAATTGTAACCTACGTTGTTGGAGAGAGAAATAACATCGCGGAAGAGACTTAAAGTGAGTAAAAAACGTCCTAAATGCATTTAGAGTTTATTTAAACTACAAATTAAATTTCTTTTAGCAATTATTGTTTTTTTAATGTCACAATTCCAACCCTGCTCCTTTACCCGGGCTTGGACCGGCAAAAGTGACCCAAAATAGGCACTCTGGTGGAGTTACTTTGTGTGTGTGTGTTTATAAGTAGTTTTAAACCTTGTGATCCACAAAACAGCAAAAGAGTAAAAGAAGAACTGACTGCGTTACAGCACCCGCTGCTTGTTGAGAGTAAAAGCGATATGCGCTTTCACGTCTTTTTTTTAGGGGGTCTGAAAACTCGCTAAATATAGCGACAAAGTCGCTAAGTTGGCAACACTGCGCTGAACCCGTAGCGCTACTTTGAAGTCTGTTTTTCGCGCTACTTGTACTGCACTATGTTGCCTGGCGGATGGACATGTGACTAACATACCACTCTTGAACCCCGATCCTTCCGCCAGGCAACGTAGTGCCGTACAACAGTGGAACAAACAAAACAAATCGTCTTACGATATCACAAAAATCATGGACAATCCATAGAAAAGCCGCATCTGACTAAAAGCCGCAGGGTTCAAAGCTTGTGCAAAAAGTAGCAGCTTATAGCCCGACAATTACGGTACATGATTTACTCATGAAAGCGGCCACTTTCTCATTACTTTCATA
This sequence comes from Neolamprologus brichardi, assembly GCF_056152115.1. NCBI lineage: Eukaryota > Metazoa > Chordata > Actinopteri > Cichliformes > Cichlidae > Neolamprologus > Neolamprologus brichardi. The sequence continues at coordinate 2,005,202 of NC_142116.1, read as the reverse complement.
TATTGTTTTAGGAAGTATCCAAAACATACAAGTTTCATTTATATAATTTTTCAAGGGATCTTATATCTGTTTTCACTCTTGTATGCTTTTCATACAAGTTTCACACATGACAGATACAAACTTTGTAAGATTTATATGTATCTTTTTATATATATCTTTTCCATGTGGGAATGTAACAAGTAACAATAACTGGAACAGTTGAAAACTGATCAAAGCCCAGAGTTTTGGCGATGCAGCTTATCCACAACTAAAATCCTTAACCTGCCTGTAGAAACCCTGAGGTGTCCACGGTTCGGGGTCCCCGACGCTGGAGGCGACGCTGGTGATGGTGGAGGCAATGAGGCGGACGGTGCCGGCGATGACGACTATCACAGGAGTGACCCACAGATCGCAATCTGCCTGGACTGCTTACGCAACACAGGACCGTCGGGGGAGAGCACGGTCACGGTGCGTGTTATTTTACATATAACGTTTAATTAAGAAATATTAAATACTTGTACAGGCATTGAAACACAATATCACCTTGTTTTGGTCCTCTCTATGATGTAAAAGGGTATTCCATGTCTTTGCTGCTGGATGTGTTGGGAATTGTTTCCAAACTTCACGGGTGCTTGGTGCATAATCCCCTGTAAAGATGTAATTGTGTTTTCATGTCTTTTCCTTTAAAAACCTGCAATTATGCCTCATTAAATCAGTGTGTAAGAGTTATTCTCTCATCCAATTAGGATTTGATGAAGAGGTTCATCCGCTGCTCCAGTAGAGTCACCGTGGGAACAATTAAGAAGTTTCTCAGTCTTAAACTAAAGCTGCCGAGTTCCTACGAGGTATGGAGCACACTCTGTCCTCCTGTTTTCATTCATTAAAATATGTGTGTCACGATTCAAAGGCATGTTTTTCTTTACTTAACCACACAAACTTACCGGTTGATTGGTAGGATTACCTTCGTGGGGCTTGATCGTTGATGTTGAGCAGTGATGGTATAAAGCTCTGCAGCTCTGCCCATAAAAGGCACAAATCATACTTGAGTTTGAGTTTGACTGGTCTCCCCTTCAGGGTCATCTCCCCGTGCACTTCTGGAGCACCTTCAGCACTCCTGCAAGTGCTCAGTCCCCTTCTGACCACCTCCCCTTGAGTTTCTGAGCTTTCAGCATAGATCTCAAACAGAGCAAAGAAACATTACAGAGGCAAACGGACACTTTTAGAGGCTTAATTTTTTCTTTATGACCAGAGTTGCAAAAATCACTCCACTTTGAATATTTACAGGGTTCCACTGACTTCATAATGTAATAAAGTTACTTTCTTCACTACTTTGGGAGGGCTGACTAGAGTGTAGGGACCTCTTTATCTAAGGGAACCTTTTCGGAGATGTCTGTCCTAACTGTACCTCACATTATTACTTTGCTCAAACAGTCTTCACGCACATTTTCATTTTTGCTTTGTACACATAAACACAAGAGATACCACAAAAACGGCTTCCCTCTGAGAGACTAGGGTCCACTCTTTGGATCTGTGGTGCATAGAGTCATGTGTGTCTTCTTCTCAGCTCGCTGTAATTCAAAGAAATGCTGAAATGCGGTGCTTTCCGGCCACATCACAGATCTGTTTTAGTTCTGAACTACTACAGTAGATGACGGTACAGGTGTTGTCACACATTCAGGGTGTGAAGTCTGACTGTCAGAGGCTGACTGTCTCTGACGAGGATCTGCTTCTTCCTGTTAAAAGGGAGTTTTTCCTTCCTACTGTCACCAAAGCTCTCGCTCATAGGGGGTCATCTGATTGTTGAGGTTTTCTCTGTATTGTTGTAGGGTCTACCTTAACCTCCTAGGACCTGGAGTCCACATATGTGGACATCACATTTTGGGATGTCTCGACCAAAATAGAAAATTTTGCTCTACAAGGGCGTGATATTCACTTATGAGGACATTATACTGCCTCTGTTCTATCGAAATTTAAAGCTAATATCCTCATGTGTGGATCTCATTTCTCTCAGAAACAAAAATCAGGTAAAAAAATTAAATCTGGTAATTCTTTGTTTTTACGTTAACCAGGTCCCAAACAGCCCGAATAGCAAAGAGCATTTAAAAATGCATGCCATGAAAGAGTTCGGGTCTTAGGAGGTTAAAATAAAAAGCGCCTTGAGGCGACTGTTGTTGTGATTCAGTACTGTATAAAAATACGGTTGGATGTCATTAAAAATGCAGAGCAGGCATCAAAGTTAAAGTTGCAACATGCTGAAATTGTATTTGGTAGCATAACTCTGACTTGTTTAACCAACAGCTTTACTGTGTTACACATAAAGTGCAAGATGTTGGAGAGTTCAGTTCAACATAATGAAGATTTAGTGGATTGCATTAAAACAGCAGAGAAACAGCATGTGGTCAAATATGAAGCCAAACTCTGACCTGTTAACAGTTCGTAGCCAGATGCTCGTTAATATTCCATGCAAGCTATGCTATCATCTGCCAGCTTTAGCAAAGGATTAAGAAACTGTTAGCTTCCACATTTGGAGCAGGCCGAGCTAAAAGTGGTATCACACACTTACATATTCAGAGAAGCCTCCCACTCACCACCACAGTGAACTTCCCCTCTCCTTTCATCTCTCGTAGAAGTGAGAGCTTTTGTTTTCGTTCGTCACCTTCTCTGTCTGAGAGGCAGGTTCGGGCGAAACTTTGCGACTGCAACCGCTTCGTTAAAAGCTGTTTGTGTTTGTTTTGGTCAAAGCGTCCTTCTTATATATTTTCCTTCTTGTGTTTGCAGCTGGACGTTCTGTGTAACGGAGAGATCATGGGCAGAGATCACACTCTGGAGTTCATCTACATGACCCGATGGAGGCTACACGGAGAGAATGTAAGGCTGTCACGTTCACTTCCTGTTCATGTGTGAGTGTTTGCATCCTCGTGTGTAGATGCATCGCTGCAGGAAATGTTTGCGTGCACGCGTGTGTCTGTGGATCTTATGCATTCGTGCACTTTAGTGAAAGCGTGCGGTCCTGGTTGAATGACTTTTAAATTCAGTGTGAAAGGAGGGTTTCTGTTCAGAGAAGGTGTCAGATTGTGAAAAAGGAAACTCGAGACTTTTTGCAACATAAATTTATGGTGTTGGTACAGAATACTGATGTTCATGAAACGCCCGGTTTAAATGAAAGATTCGCCTCTCGTGTAACATTTCGACATTTCATCTTTACCTCGGTTTGCTAAATTTGAACCACGTCCATCTCCTCTTAGAGGCTCGCGGTTACTCTGCATCCTGTTTGGCTTTTAAGGTCACATTGCAAAGTGAAGTCAGTCATATCTGCATGTTTAACAGATGCTTAGTAATGACAGTCAAAACAGGAAACGCATTACTGATGATAAAAGAGATTCTGTGCACCACATTTATTTTGTCCATAAGAAGGTATATTTCTTCTTCACAGCCTTTGTTACATCTACAAGAGGAGACAGTGGGGTTGTTTTTAGGTCACGTTCTTACCACCAGGAAGTCAGAGACTCTCTATGGTTAGGGCTCACCAAAATGCAGCTCTTATAACAGAAGACATGCAAAATAACACGACGTGTATAATGTTGATAACACAGGTAACATTATCTGCTTTCTGAAATTTGGCTTATTTAACATGTGACTAAAAGCCATAATTCACTTATATAATAAATGCTGGATTGATTTGATTAGATGTAAACAGCGCAGTGTCAAAGGGAAAGCTTTGTGTGAGTTTAGATCCTCTAAAAGGCATTAGAGTTGATTTGTGGTTCTGCAGAGTTCCCAGGTGAATATTGCTGAAAAAAGGCAGATTAGCTCTGTGAGGCCGAACCTACGGAAGAGGATTAGGGACACTGGGGAAAAAAAAAGAATTCTGACTTTAATCTCAGAATTCTGAGATTTTGAGATTCTGAGATTAAAGTCAGAATTCTGAGAATAAAGTCAGAATTCTGAGAAAAAAGTCAGAATTCTGAGAATAAAGTCAGAATTCTGAGAATAAAGTCAGAATTCTGAGAAAAAAGTCAGAATTCTGAGAATAAAATCAGAATTCTGAGAAAAAAGTCAGAATTCTGAGAAAAAAGTCAGAATTCTGAGAATAAAATCAGAATTCTGAGAAAAAAGTCAGAATTCTGAGAAAAAAGTCAGAATTCTGAGATTAAAGTCAGAATTCTTTTTTTTTTCCCAGTGGCCCTAATCCTCTTCCGTACGAACCTCTGATGTTTTGGAGAAAGACAAAAAGGAATGAAAGAAGTTTCTGATGTGTGGAAGAAGAATTTCATAAAAACAAAATTTATACTGTGCAAAAGTTTTAGGCAAGTGAGAAAAACATGTTAATCATTTATTTTCATCAATCAACACGATGCAGTAAAAGAACAAAAGAGAAATTAAATCAAATCTATACTTGCTGGGACCTCCCTTTGCCTTCTTCTAGGCACACACACAGTTTTTGAAGGAACCCGGCTCGTAGGTTGTTCCAAACATCTCAGAGCACTAAGCACAGATCTGTGGATGTGGGCTTCCTCACATCCTTCTGTCTCTTCATGTAATCCCAGACACACACCATGATGTTGAGATCAGGGCTCTGTGGGGGCCGTACCATCACTTCCTGTACGTCTTGTTCTTCTTCCTCGCTGAAGATAGTTCTTAATGACTTTGGCTGTGTTTTTGGGGTCGTTGTCCTGCTGCAGAAGACATTTGGGGTTAACCCTTTAAAGCCGGTCGGAGCGGGCACGCTCCGTTTTCCCTAACTATTTTTAAATCCCAGTAGCACTGCAACCACGTGAGCTAGCGCAGTAATTTTTTTTGCATATGAAACCGGAGGAGTTGTACTTACATCTTCTGCCATCAGCTTGTCCTCGGTCACAGTTTCCTTCCACATATAACTTTGCAAAAACTGCATAAAAAGCACTTGCAGCAACAAAAACATAATATTCCAGAAACACGCTTTGCCGATCCGATCAGCTGTTCATAACACTTCCTACGTTGGAACAGACGTCAGTGTGAACTATCGCATGTCCTCCATGACCTGCCCGGAACCGGAAGTGACGTAATTTTGCGGAAATGTAGTTTTTTTACCATCAGGGCCTCATGAGCCTATACTGTGTTTTTAAAAGTTATCTTTGACTTTATGACTTTCTGTGTGGTTTCTGGGATGCTTAGGACTCATATTGCACTGCTGGAAATAGTTTATTTTGATGCATATGCTGCTTTTTTGCAAATTTGCATTATAATATTTATTTTCGTTTTTCCTGCAGTATATAAAAATTGGTGTATTTCAAAAATAAAACTATGAAGACACTCAAAATAAATTTCCTGTGGTGGGAAACTATTTTGTGCAACTTTTTTGTATTTACAGTTTTGAGGGATAAGCCTCTTAAATTTCTCTAACTAGAAATATATGTTAAAAAACAAAAACGATTTTCAATTTTTTTGTAGTTTATTGCACTTTTTTGCAATTTATGTAATTACTATGCACTTAATGCAGACATATTATTAAAATTTGGGCTATAATGGTTGTATTGATGTATAGCAACTTGAAATGCTCCCAAAAATGGCTCCACAGCATGTAAAAATATAATATAAGCTCTGGCGGACTTGGTTCTATGGTAGGTCTTAAAGGGTTAATAAACAATCACTTATATTTGTGAAAACTTTCTTTGTTTACAGCATTTTTCACACTTGCCTAAAACTTTTGCACAGTCCTGTATATTCTTCTTGCCACAGGTTATGGTTAGAGGTGCATGTATCAAGTAACATGATGGTGATTTCCAAAAGTAAATCTTATTATTATACCGGGCTTAACATAAATATATATTACAGGAAATGTAAAAAATCAAATTTTAAGGCCTTTGTTTTATTGATTTTTTGACTATTCAGTCTGAAAATATGAACGCTTTAAAATGCTCCCAAAAAATGCCGATGTCATGATGTCCATTAACTGACACACACACACACACACACACACACACAGCAGGACTTGTCACTCGTGCTGGTACTCTCAGCCTTGGGCTTCAGGGTCATCAGTCCTGTGACGGTTCAGCGAGCCAGTGTGTCTGTCTTTGATCTACAGTAATTGTGCTGACTTGTGCATGAGCGGCTGTGTATCTGTTTGCACGGTTGAGTATTTGCGTGAACTTTTACTGCTACTGAGAGCTCCCGTCCATTTCTGGATGGTAACTAATGAGTGCAGGCAGCTGGCACAGCAAGACGCTTCAGATACCGGGTCAGGTGGAACTGAGAAGGAAAGGCGGCAGGAAGGAAGTCAGTATGAAATGACAAACTTATTAAGCGTGTAGCTTTTCAGCTCCAGCTGAGTGTCATCATGTCCTCTACAAAGTCCGCCTGCCGCTGAGCTAAAATGCCTTTTTTGGATCCGTTTCACTGACTTGTCAGAGAGGACGGAAAAGAAAACAGAATTATTTTCCCTTCTCATTATCGTGTCGCACTGTGACCAGAAAGCTACACAGGCCAAAGTTGCATCGAGTCAACTTTAAATGAGTCCCAGCAGAATTCGGATCCAGTCTAAACTCAGGACATGCCAACGCTGAGGAAGATGGCGTCTCTGCTGCTTTATTTTCCAGCAACGCAGCTTTTTTGAACCTATTAATCCAGCTTGATTGGACATCCGTCTTCTTTACTAATGTTACAGACTGTTTTATTGTGCACAGATTGTCAGAATTGCAGGTCACGTCTTTTTCCATCTGGGCCTTTTTCCCATATGGCGAATTATCCGCACAGATTATGAACGCATGTTATTACAGGATTTAGGACAATTAAACAAATGCTGCTTTGGAGAGTGCAAGCAGAACAAAAACGATTTTTCTGTTACATAAACTTTTACTGGAAACATCTTGAAACCACAGATAAGAGTGAGGATACTTAATCTCCTCAGTCGGTCCTGTTCCTGTGCTTATTTACCAGTCATCACAAAGCACTTGGTGGTCTCCCCTCTGTCTCCACTGTGAGTCTCTGTGTAGTAAATGTGGCCTCGTGATACATTAACTGCCACAAAGGTGGTTTTGAGTACTTTTCGTACTCGTTTCATAACTCATTCTCACGATACTTGACGAGGCACCTACAAGGAGCAGCCAAAAGAAGAAAAAGTTCATGCTCATGGACGTGAAGTTCACCGTTTTTCATTCTATTGCTTTCATATTTATTGATTTGTGTCTATGTGTCATAAGGTGTGATACAGTCTGGATGTAGAGACACGAGTACTTCGCCAGCAGCGTAAATAATTTCTCCAATTAACTTTTTTTATTTCCTTCACACCTTCTTACTAAACCCACTCTGTCAGGTTTAGGCAGTAAAATCACTTGGAAGGATTAGAAAAAGATCACAGCTTGGTTAAAATGTCGTCACGCTTTAAAAATGTCCACCTGCACGTAACGTTTCAGCAGTGAAAGATGCAGTCGTCAAAGCTTTGGTTTGATAGGTGTGTACCTGAGATTGAAATGAAGGTCAAGAGCTAAGTGAATGTCGTCCACCCCATGAGTCCTGAGTAAAAGTGCTAGATGCAGTGGGACCAAGTGTGGATTTGATAGCGTTAATGGATCTGGAAAGCCAGTCCAAAGCAGGGAGACCGAAGGAAGACAAGAAGCAGGCTGGTTGGTCCATGACGGAAGTCATGCACATGGAGAAATGAGTTCAAGTTTATATAAGGCACGGTGATGATGAGATGATGCCAGGGAAAGACCATCTCTGAATCGAGGAGGGGGCCTAAGGGTACGTCTGTCACCATCTTACATGCTGTGCAGCCATTCCCCAACTCTCTGTGAATGGGACTCATGGCCATTGATCAGTGGGCATCAGTGTTGGTCAAGTTACTTGAAAAAAGTAATCAGTAACTAATTACTGATTACTTCCCCATAAAAGTAATCCAGTTACTTTACTGATTACTTATTTTCAAAAGTAATTAATTACTCAGTTACTTAGTTACTTTTTAAAAACGCGATTTACAACCTGAATAGGTGATAAAGTGATAGATCTTTCAGCCCAATTCTACTTTTTCTGCATAATCATCATACAAAATGTAATCAAATGGAAAAGTTTTTAAAACTTGTTTTATTAGTTTTAATCTTTTAACTTTATGCATCAAGCAAACATTTAATTATCTGCAACATTCACTGACTGGAAGAAATTAGTTTAATATTTAAACCTATTTTCTGCACATTCCAGCACATAAAATAAAATATTTTTTTGTGTGTTTACACTCAGTCTTTCAAATAGATGCAAGTAAAACACAGCAGAAAATAAATAAAGTCAAAGACTAGCGGTCCTGTTGCTCTATTTTCACCTGTAAAGCAGGAGTGGGGTAGGCGGAGGGTTACCCTGGTGCAGGTGTGCAGCGGTCAGTGGAAGAATCCGCGAGTTCCTCTGTGAGTTTCCCATTACGTCGTAGCTACTCGGTGCTTGTTTGGAAGCTTAGGGGTTTTTTTCGCTGTAAAAAGAAGTTTTCTTCCCACGAACAACGGACACTAATGTTTTTGTCACTTTTTATGGAATCAAACTCAAAGTAAGGTCAGTACTTCCACGCTTTAAACGCTGCACGCTCATACTCTCTCTGCACTCGATATATGATCCATTGTTGATCTGCACACAGCTGTTGTCACGAACGTCGCACTCGCTTACGTCACTGTCATGAGACATTCTCGCAAAAAAATCACTGTTTTAGTAACGCAGTAACGCAGCGTTCCTACGGGAAAGTAACGGTAATCTAATTACCGTTTTTGCAATAGTAATCCCTTACTTTACTCGTTACTTGAAAAAAGTAATCGGATTACAGTAACGCGTTACTGCCCTTCTCTGGTCAGCATTGATCAATTGTCATGAGAATTTGCATAACTATGATGAAGGAACTGACCTCACAGCCATTGTTCCTTCAGTGGGCTGGTTTCAGTCATTATGCAGATGTGCTGTTTATAAGATTGAAACCTGCAGTCAGCTGAGACTGAAGACGTCACCTGGATGATGATGAAACGTTTCTCCCACAAAACGCTACGTCCAGATGAACAGAATCAACTTTTGGAGATTTACTTACCTGGATGATTGAGCATGCATCAAGATACTTTAAAGATTGATAAAACAAACACAAACAGAGCAACGAGAGGCAAAGCAACTGTGGAAAAAGGAAGAGGACACTTCAGTTTAAATTCTCATAGACTTACCATCCATAAATACATATTGTAGGGAACAGACCAGGGAGAGCATAACATGGGCCTCAGATGACTCAGTCGCAGTATCCCATCCTAGTAAGGACTGTGAAGAACCAGGCTACGTGTCAGTTATCAGTTAGGTTGTTGTCACTGATCGTAGTTTAGTTCAAATAATGTTTTTCCTTCTTAAAATGTTTTTTTTTTATCAAATCACTTTTTGTCCTTTTTAGCTCAGCTTAACCCTTTAAAACCGGTCGGAGCTGACACGCTCTGTTTTGCGTAACTATTTTTAAATCTCGGTAGCTCTGCAACCACGTGAGCTAGCGCAATAGTTTTTTTAGCATATGAAACCGGAGGAGTTGTACTTTCATCTTATGCCATCAGCTTGTCCTCGGTCACAGTTTCCTTCCACATATAGTTTTGCAAAAACTGCATAAAAAGTGCTTGCAGCAACAAAAACATAATATTCCAGAAACATGCTTTGCCGATCCGTTCAGCTGTTCATAACACTTCCTACGTCCATCAGCACGAACTATCGCATGTCCGCCATGACCTGCCCGAAACCGGAAGTGACGTCATTTTTGCGGAAATGTAGTTTTTTACCATCAAGGCCTCATGAGCCTATACTGGTGTTTTTAAAAGTTATCTTTGACTTTATGACTTTCTGTGTGGTTTCTGGGATGCTTAGGACTCATATTGCACTGCTGGAAATAGTTTATTTTGATGCATATGCTGCTTTTTTGCAAATTTGCATTATAATATTTATTTTAGTTTTTCCTGCAGTGTATAAAAATTGGTGTATTTCAAAAATAAAACTATGAAGACACTCAAAATAAATTTCCTGTGGTGGGAAACTATTTTGTGCAACTTTTTTGTATTTACAGTTTTGAGGGATAAGCCTCTTAAATTTCTCTAACTAGAAATATATGTTAAAAAAACAAAAACGATTTTCAATTTTTTTGTAGTTTATTGCACTTTTTTGCAATTTATGTAATTACTATGCACTTAATGCACACATATTATTAAAATTTAGGCTATAATGGTTGTATTGATGTATATCAACTTGAAATGCTCCCAAAAATGGCTCCACAGCATGTAAAAATATAATATAAGCTCTGGCGGACTTGGTTCTATGGTAGGTCTTAAAAGGTTAATCAGTGGTTTAATCAGACTATTTAATCTCTTTGAAAACATTTAGACGTGGAGCTCAAAATATTCCACAGTGAAATAAAACACTTGGAGTGTCCCCAGAATAGACACTGACTCCAGGTCAGCGCTCAGAAGTTGAAAGCATTCAAGCCAAATGTGAAAAGAAAACATGTTGAGGGAAAACCTCTCACATGACATCATGAGCCACATTTTCTATCTCCCCTCCGCCCACCGCCCCGACGCTCCACAACAACAGACAGAAGTCTGTCCGTCAGAATTATTTATGCCCTCGCTGGCGAGTCATGAGGATAAACAGCCAGAAATTATTTTTGAATCTTGTTTGAACCCTGTATGGTTAAGGAGAGGGATGACAGAGAGAGCGAGAGAAAGATGGATACAAAGTGCCAGAGTCGGGAATGGAGGCAGAAGTCGGACAGAAAAAAGATACGAGCCATTCATCAGTCTCATCCTTCTGACAACTCTGCAGCTCGGCTTCATTTTCTCCCTCCGACTTAGAGGCCGGTCAGGACGGCTCCGCTCACACGGGAGCAAAGGAAAATCAATCTGTATCCTCCCGGGATGTCATTAAGTCAGAGCAGGAAGCCACCGTGGTGACTTTTAAAAACACAGGACTGAAAAACGTTTACGAAAAAGACTCTTAACGTACACGCACTGATGTCTGTTATTAACGAATGGTATTTAATTATGTTGCTAAGCACTAAGATCTCTGCTTACTCTGGTTCATTTCTGTTTAAATGAGTCAGATTGGACTATATGAAGGCACCAAGTCACACACTATTAATCAACGGCTAATCTTTATCCACAGCGCGTTATGAGGAATTAGAGCGCTTTATTAAAGGATTTAAAATCCATGAAAAGCACCATACTAATCTAAAGCACTTTGCATATTTACCAATCTTAGAATCTTAAAGTTGGAAAAATATGTTAAACTGCACCTAAAAGTAGCCAAAACTCCTCTGTGGTGTACAATCGGCCAAGAATCAAAAATCAGTGTGTTGTGTCATGTGATCAAAGTCTTAAGAGTAGCAGAAGACTGGGAGAGGCTGTCCACATAAAGCGTCCAAACAACAGACGTCCAGTCTCTGAGTCATGATGACCAAACACAGCTGCTCCAGATCTGGAATTTGGCTCTGATATTTAGAAAAAGTGTTTGCCGTTTTTTCAAAATAGCAAACTCAAAATGTGTTTCTGGGGTCGGGTAGAGTCACAGACGAAAGCTGCAACGCAGACGCTCCATCTCTCCTGCAATCAATTCACCTCGTTAAAGCACATTTCCAGAGCTGGCACTGTGCGTTTGGCCCGAATGATGGAACTCAAGTGTGAAACCCAAAACGTATTCCTCAAACATCTTCATGCATGTTTTCCGCATCCAGAAAAAGCTGAGCTTATTCACAGCCTCAACCCTTTGGACTAAAGAAAGTTTACAGCAGAAAGAAATCTGACTGCCTCAACTTTGTGTTGTTGTGGGATGATATTAACCCTCTGAGGTGACAGTGATGACCCAGCACTAACTGTAACTCCGATTCTGAGCAATCAGAGGATATGTCATCTTCTTTTCTCATGAAATTGTTCTCTAAAGCCTTGGAGAAAAGAAAATAGTCATTCTAACAAACACACATTAAAAGTAGGGGTGCAACGATACTCGTATTGACATTGAACCGTTCGATACAGTGCTTTTGGTTCAGTACGCATATGTATGAACAATACAAAATTTTGAATTTATTTTATCAACTTTCCTTCTGACGGTGCTGTCTGTGTTGAGCGCTCAGTGGATCTGCGCTCGACAGTGCAGCCTAGGCGGAGTAGTCGAACGCAGATTCACTGAGCGCAGCGCAAGCTAGCGAGACAGAAGCTAAGCTCGTTGCAACATGGCAAATTGAACCTCCCCCACCCTCATTCAGATCTGGCGTTTGGAACTATTTTGGTCTTCATGTGACGTATGACCCTGAAGGTAAGCACGTCATGGACTAAAGTAAAACAGTATGTTGGATGTGCCAGCAATGCTCAATTACATTGGTGGGAACTAGTGCGTTAGCGCAGTTAGCTCGCTAACGTGTTGGCCGTCCAGCCCCACGCACGGGGGGATCCGCGGTAGCTCGTTAACGGAGATTTGCCGTGTTGTGGCGTTAACGTCATTTCAGATTAACGCTGACAGCACTAGTGGGAACACAACGAATATCACTGCACATTTACTCCGACATCATCCTAGTGCAAAGACAAGTGGAAGCAGACAAAAACAACAAGCACGCATGCTACAAACTTTAGCCGAGTCATTTAGACAGCCGTTAGCACATGATTCTCCTTATGGGGACCTGATATGTTTAATATGCTGCTGAGAATATAGCCCAGAAGAAGCGTATAGTATAGCTTTTATTTTGGAAAGAGCCATTTCTCTGTAATAAACTCTCTTTTCCAAAGATGAGTGATTTCTCAATCAGATAGATTTATTTTTTATTACTTTGTTGTTTCAGCAACATTAAATTTAAAAACCGTACTTTTGAGTTAAAATATATATTTATAATTTTAATAAATGACAAATTAAAAAGGCATGAACATTTTTTTGTGTCGAAAAAATATCGAACCGTTACACCAAAGTATTGAACAGAACCAAACCATGAATTTTGTGTATCGTTGCACCCCTAATTAAAAGCTATTAACAAAAAAGAGTCCGTTTGGGCCTTCTCCAAAATATAGGATTAGGGTTAGCACCTGTGATGTCTTAGACCTTGGATCAGAGGAGGCATCTGTACCAGACCAGCAGAGATAAGAACTTAATTTATCTCTTGGAAAAGTCTAAACACCTAAAATAAAACTGCAGAGGCGCCCCACTGGGCAGTAGTGCAGAAATAAATCTCCTGGTATATTCAATTACAAGAAGGCATCGGACCAAAATGTCCTAAAAATAGACACAGCATTATTACTTACTATTTAATAGACTGTCCATGTGGTACAGTGAGGAGCAACACACAGAAACAACTGCAGTTCGATGGCAGCACATGTGAGTTTTACCATGTGTAGTTCCTTCGAGTTGCGTGATCCTAATGTGGGATGAAGCTCTGCAGAGTGGTCGGCTGACACATTACAAATCAAAGAGTTTCTAAACTATTTAAAGAAACTTGTTTCATCCCATTTGAAGCCACATTAGATGCAATCGTGAAGTTCACGAACCCAAAAAAGAAAAACCATCCTAGATTGAAACTTGGTCGTTTCCCACTTCAGCTCCCACTTCTAGGCCCCCTCCTCTTCTCTTTATATCTGCTTCCTCTTGGTTCTGTACTGAGAAAACACGGTATTCCTTTCCACTTTTATGCTGATGACTGTCAGATCGATGTCCCTCTAAAGAAAAAAGGCAGATACCTTACACAGCCATTACTTCAGTGTCTCGATGACATTAAGGCTTGGATGTCTGTTAACTTTTTAAGATTCAATGATAAAAAGACAGAGGTGATGGTTTTTGGTAGCCCCACTGAGACCCCCAATGTGTATGTAGATTCCCTGGCACAGTATGTTAAGCCAACTGTCACAAACCTGGGGGTCAAAGTGGACTGTGATCTGAAGTTTGATAATCAGATTAAAGCAGTGGTAAAATCAAGCTTCTTTCACCTCAGGCAGCTGCAAAAATAAAGCCAATTCTTTCACGGCAGCACTTTGAGACAGTGATCCTCGCCTTTGTTAGCACTCGGCTGGATTACTGTAATGCACTTTATATTGGGGTCAGCGCGTCATATATCAGTCATCTACAGAGGGTGCAAAATGCCGCAGCTCGTCTTTTAACTGGCACTCGAAAGTTTGAGCACATTTCCCTGTTTTAGCTTCACGTCACTGGCTGCCCATTTCTTCTAGGATTCATTTTAAAATTCTTTTATTTACTTTTAAAGCTCTCCATGGCCTCGCCCCATCTTATCTCTCTGAGCTGCTACAGCCTCATACACCCACCCGCTCTCTCAGGTCAGCTGATCAGCTGCTCCTGAAGATACCCAGGACTGGGCGTAAACTTAGAGGAGATCATGCTTTTGCTGTAGCAGCTCCAAAACTGTGGAACGAGCTTCCTTTAGAGATCAGACAGGCCACTTCTTTATCTGTTTTTAAGTCACTCTTGAAAACCCACCTCTTTACCCTGACCTTTGACACCATGTGAGATGTTGGTTTTTTATTTTTTATTTTAGTTGTTTTTAGGTGATTCGATGCTGTTTTATCTTGTTTTTGTTTTAATATAGGGCTGTTTTAATTTAGTTTTATGTGTTTTATTTATTTATTTTGCTGTTTTCTGTTATTCTATTGTTTTAACTTATTTTCTGTACAGCACTTTGTTCCAGTGCTGGGTATTTTAAAGTGCTTTATAAATAAAATTGGATTGGATTGGAGCTCCAACTGGGCAAATATTCAGATTCCAATTATCAATATGATTTTTGATTTTAAAGATTATGAAAACAAAATACTCCCAATAAAACAATCTTTTGTTTCTTGCTGTTCTTATTGTTACATACTGCACCTCCTCCATAAAAGATCTTCCACAAAGAATGATTATTAAAGATTATTTTGCCCAAACTTCTTTTACATCCACATGCCTACTTTGATCTTATGTGGGCTGGAATATAAGGAAAAGATCAGTTTCTCAGCATGTCTCAGTTTTTCTACGTGATAAAGAAACATTGCTGTAGTAAAAACATCTATCAGCACAACTCTTTAGGCTTCAACTGTAAGTAGTGCATGTATAAAAGTAATAGAAATCTGTTACTCTGTTGTAGTAAGAGTGGCCATGTGGAAGATCTGTATTAGCAGGAAAGCAAAAATACTGTAAAAAGTCCAAAATTTATGTCATTTTTCACATTTTGCAAAGCCATCCACTGGTGCAGGTTGGAGTCTTCGCCAGGTTGTCTTCAGCCCTTATGTGTGACACCCGTGGCCTGAGGTCCAGGTGTCGAAGTCCTGAAACCTGCTGCAACACACCTGAAGACAATTAGTAGCTCATTAGCAAGTAGCTCAATGGCAGTTCAGCCATTTGATTCATGTTACAGCAGCTCATGAGATAATGAACATGGTGCAATAAAAGTTCTTTTAGAAGTACATTTTTCCAAACACTTACATTTACTTATATTTACTTGAGTAGCGTTGGGGGTTGCCACCTCAGCATGCAGTCAAGTCTCGGTAATGACCTACTCATTTTATTCAGGTGTGTTGCAGCAGGGACACGTGTCAAAGTTTCAGGACAACGGCCCCCGAGGACTGGAGTTCGCCACCCCCGGCTCAGGGTGATCACTGCCTCTGACAGTGGAGACGCTGCTTGTCCTGTCAGTAGGGCTGCCACGATTAGTCGACTAGTCACGATTACGTCGACTATCAAAATCGTCGACGACTGATTTAATAGTCGACGCGTCGTTTGAAGCTTTGTAAGATCACAAAAGACGCAGGAATAAGTAGTAGGATTTAAGAGTGTAATAACGGACTGAAACAGAAGATGGCAGCACTGCATGTACAAGGATGCCAGCTGCTGTTAAACCCCGAAGAAGAAGAAGCTGTGTCCCAGAATTCATAGCGCAGCCCAGCTCAGTTTCCAACAATGGTGGCAGCTAGTTAGTTTTAATATTACTCTTATTATTCTTTCTGGGTCACAAAATAAACGTTTAACATATTTTCAGGCGAGAATGTAGCTGTGTAAACCTCAAATATCTGCTCAGTTTATCAAGACACCACATATTTTCAAAAGCGCTCCGACGTTTTTGGAGACGTCTGTTACCCGCTAGCTCGATAGCTAGCCGGGGGCTAGGCTAACTAGAGCCGTGAGAACACCGGACTCCCGGCAAATCGTTTTCAAACCCACCGCCGTCTTTCGCTACTCAGGTTAAACATGATATATAAGTCACTTAGATAACTTAAAAATGTTATTGTTTGGCTTTTTTAGTATTTTATTTGTTCCTGAGTAAATCGGTTTGGCTGAGATTAAAGTTATAGTTTTTACACAGCTGAATAAACGTCAAGCAGACAGCTGATTATCAGAAGTGTGAGATGCTCGAGAATTTACTCCGGTGTCCTGTTATATTTTAGATAGCAAGGAGTTTATTAAACTTCACCGAAACAATCTGCAGATTTCATTAAAATTTAATAAACTATCATCTTGTCTTTATTTTTAGTTAGAACAGACCTTAAACACTTAAAGCTGTAAGCTAATGATAGTTATATAAGAGCAGATGCTGCTGGTGCAATAAGCTGTAGTTTTATGTCCAATGGATGATGATCTGATTAGTTGACTAATCGCAAAAATAATCGGTGACTAGTCGACTATCAAAATAATCGTTTGTGGCAGCCCTACCTGTCAAAGTTAAGGTTGGGGTTGGGCTGGTTTAGGAAATCCCTGATGGAAAAGAGTTCAGTTCTGTCATGGTGTCTATGCGAGTGAGTAATCAGGTTACAATAAGATTATAATATTAAGCAAAGCAAATGATTATCGCCATATGTTTTGCTGACCTTAATTTGAAGGTCTGCAGTTGTCACTTTGTTTCCTGGAAGTTCAGCTCAGAGAACGAGCCTTTGTGATCTGTGATGTGATAGCTCCTCCAGTGTGTCTGAGAGCAGAGTTTCAGTCTCAGGGGGGCAAATCTGATGAGCAGGGCAGGTGTTTCCACTGAATGACCTTCACACGCTTCAGGATGGTACGGAGGAACTCAGCTTTGACTGACCCCAGGTCTGAGTGTCAGTTTTACATTTAAAGTCTTTGTCATGAATAAATAACAGTGTCAGTCTCAAACATCCATCTTTGGCTTAACAAGGTCTCATCTTTGATCCACACATGATGTGGATCCTGGATATTGTCGGTTTTTCACTCTGGTTGCATTCAGACACAAGTGTCTACAACAAGATAACATAAAATTATTACAGCTTTCTGGTAAATATGTTGATACCGTCTGAAAGCAATTTATCGATGAATACGTAGATTGATGGATTTATGTTGTGATGATTTCATGATTAGCTGTGAGACCGGGCTGGAACAACCTTGCAGACTCAGCACAGCGTATGTATTTCTGCAGTGTAATTACACTGTATGGAGTGAAAGAGTGTCAGAGATGCAGATGCACACTGACAGAGCTTTTTTTTTTGAGGCATGATACAGCAAAATGCAGAGGGAGATGACAGGAGCTGCACTCTGCTGCACCAGCAGCCTCGAGCTGCCAAAAATAGGAGACAGACTCCAGAATCAGGAGACTCTCTCTTCGCTTTGCAGCTGCAGACACAAACACTTTTTCCTTTTTGAATGTTTCATGAAAAGGGTAGCTCACGTCATCTGAAAGAGGCAGGAGTGTATGTATCTGTCAGGAATGACAACTTTCTTATTTAACCTCAGTGATGCAGGGATAGCACATGGACCAGAAGCCCATAAAGAGGCTGAGAGGTCAGCTTCCCTGAGGCCAGCTGGGTTTAAAGCTGCAGAGATTGCTGCTCGTTGATGCGTTTGCACATGGAGAACAAAACCCTTTGGATCTAATCTGCTTATGTCACCGGTGGCAGAGAAGTCCTGTCTCTGGTGCTGCAGTGTTGTGAGTTCTAGTAAAATGTTGATGTTTTGAGGAGCTGCAGAACGACAACTTTTTCCCTCTAACAGGCCGATCAGTTCTCTTCATCACATCGATTTCTCTGGAGGATCTTTGCTGGCGATGAAAACTGGGTCCTAAGTGTCTTAGGTTCGCCTGTCAGGTGGGCACGCTCGCCATCTTTACCCCTCGGCCTGAAAGGCTCGGGCGGGATGACCCAACTTTGTAAGCGCGATAATTGATTTTCAAGTCTATACCACTGGGTTTTTTTGTTTTGTTTTGTTTTTTTTCCAAACTTTATTGAAAGTATAAAGCGAACAGTCATTCCAGTTCAGTTTGTACAGTAGACATACAAGGCAAATAAGAGCAACAATATACAGTACAATGAAATAAAAAGGATAAATAAATTAAAAAAAGAAAAAAAGGGGGGGGGGGGGGAGAATGTGACAGACTTCATAACAACTTTGTACTTTGAAAGTTGTGACAGCTCATTCGTTAAACATTTCTGAATGAATTTCAATCAATGACAAACCTTTTTTATTGGAAGTTAATTTAAGAGAGTTTAAGTAATAATCAATTTCAATTAAAAACAAATTAAATGATGGGGTTGAGTTTTGAAATTTACATTTATGTATATGGAATTTCCCTAATAAGATATAAAGATTGACAACGGCACATATTTTTTTTCTTTAGCTTCAAAATAAGTGATAATGTTCTTCCCTTCAATTTTGATTTCGTATGTTGTCTTGCACAGTATATAATTTTCAAGTCGATGCCACTGGTGCATCTACAAATAATCTCAGTGACGCCGACCTCAGGGTCAGAGGTCAAGTTTTCAGAAAGTCTCGTGAATGTGATAACCCAAGAGGGAAGTCACCTAGGAGTTTCAAATTCTGGGAGCTGGCAGTATTTTTTCATCAGTTTGCAGATATTTGAATATTTGAGTTCTCCTGTAACATCGTGATGCACCCGAGGGCAGGAGTCACGATATCATGTTCTTTCTTTCCGTCTTTGCTCGGCACCTCGACCGAGCGGGTTTGCATCCTTGCTGAAAACAATCACTTTGTAAATCTGCTGTTCTGAAAGCGCCGATGTTGTTTTTAAAACCTGAACAAATTCCATGGATGCTCCTGCGACAGATATGAAAGACACAAAAGTACACACTGCATTTGAACCATGTTCTTCTGCTTCAGGCTTCTTCCATCGCTGCAGAGCAGAGCCAGGTGGATCCTGCTTTACATTAAGAGGCGGTGTGTGTGCATGTGTGCGTTTCAAACCACCTCTTATTTAATTCCTGTAACAAGTGTGAAAGTATGTGTTATTGTTGTGACTGCTGTTCCTGCACCTTTTACAAAGCTCTGTAAAGGTGCGTTCACTAGATGAACCTGCACAAAGTAGCTCCACGCAGCGCCGTTCCTCCGATGATTCCTGTTCGTTCCCACAGCAGCAGCTGCAGCAGCTGCAGCAGCAGCAGCAGCGTGGATCGTCCTCTGAAGTGTGCCTAAGTTTACAGTGTAAAGAACAAATCATCGATCGTATCGCTCTGAAACAGTTTCTCTTGTTTCTGCCTCCTTCAGACATATCCCATGGTTCTCGAGTACCGGCCACGCATCGACTTTGGCTGAACCACGAGTGCAAGAAGAGGACCACACACACACACACACACACACACACACAAAGTCATCCATACAAAGCAAGCAAGACATTAAGAACATCTGCATTTCCAAGAATAAACTACGCACACACACACACACACACACATACGCACGCCAACCATATGCAGAAAAAGAGAGAAATTTAAATGTATTTTTGTACAGCCAATGATGAAGTGCTTACGTTGTTATGTTAAAGAGCTTTTATGCTACATAGAATAATATATGCTATAATATATGATATTTTTAAATGTATGTCCCTGTGCCTAAAAGAGCTGTTCGGATCAGAAATGAAGTATGACCATATCTCCTCTTTGCCTGTCTAACTCTAACTGTAGATTAAATGTTGATTTTCTACTGCTGGCGGCTGTGTTTGTCTGAATCTGCGCTTTGATCGCTTCACTATCAGCATGTGTGTGCATATGGTTCATATGGAGCTGCTACGGGTATCACTAAGAGGTCTTTGCTCAAACACAAGTATCAGCACCGAGTTAACTAGTGACCCTTTAAGTTTAGCTCCGCCTCTCATTTAGAAAGCCTTTTTAAACGAACCTTTGTTGATCCGACAGAGAGATTCAGCGAGTGCTCATCTTCTTTCTGGACTCAAATGCTTTTCACAAACACATTTTCATTTGCAAGCATGAGAAGGAAGTCGAGCAGAGCTCGGAACCTGCAACTCTGTTACCCACATGCGGTGGTGCTCTGATTAAAAACACTGCATTAATATGGAAATGAACAACGGCCCTTTTTTAATAAGATCTATTTGCTTTCACCACACTGCTGCTGGTTTAAAATTACGCCAGATCTGCAGTTGGATTTACATCTAAATTCAACTGAAACGACTATTTTTAAAGCTGTAAGGCTGCTTTATTTATCTTACTATAACACACCAAAATTCCTCCTACGTGATCAGGAGCTGAGCAGCCAAACCTGGCACATCCTGGGAGCTTCACATATGTGTCAGGTATTATAATCTTATCATATTTTCCAGCTATCGCCTTGTTTTTAGCAGCTATGAACCTATAACACCTCAAAAAAGCGTGGTATCATTTTTATTTCACCACAACTGCAAAACATCAGTTAATGACTGAGGTATTATGATGCTATGTGGTTACCTGGCAACCACCTAACAGCAAACTGAACTGAACGTCTATGAAAGATGTCTTATTTGTTTAATTTCTGCACGAAAACATCTCAAGAAGTGCAAATCTACATGCTTAGCAACCACATAGCAACAAGCTAAAATTAACCATTTTCAGGATATAAAAAACATCTATCAGCCTTATTTTTTATCTCCTTTATGTGATTAAATATATCAATTTGCAACAAGGATAAAAATACTGTAGATATGCTACTTTTAATTGATTTATTTCAAAGTGGCTTGCACAGCCGCTCTGTTTGAAAGGTCTTTTTCCTTTCAGATCATCAATGTTTCATTTTGCTCTCAATTTAAACCTCACTTTAGTGGAGTTCTGTGGAAAAATATTTTAATTATTTACACTCCACAGACAGGTGTTAGCTACGGCTTCACCTTTAAGCTCAAATATGAAGAAACTGATCATCCTACAGGACGAGAGTGTGACAGGAAGGCGGACAGCTGCACCGTCGCTTGTTTCAGGAGGATATTTAAAGTGGAACTGCAGCTTTTCTGTCCTGTATATTCTGTTTCAGCAGCCGGTGTCCATAACAAACATGGTGAAAATTTGAAATGAGATCATTGTAAGTAGAAGTGAATCGCATGAGCCAAAAGTTCAGGTTTCAGACTGCAGAAACCCTCTGAAGTCTTATGTTCTCATCTTAGCCCCAACACTGAAACCCAAGCCAGTGTTACAGAGAGGAGCAAAAAGCACTTCCTGGAGACTAAACCTAAATAACCACCGAGGTGAGTCAGATTATTACAGTTCACATTGTTTTCGTCCAACAATTACAAAGACGTGGGAGAAGAAGTTAAAATGAGATAAATAACTCATAACTAGTGCAGCATCCGCTGTTTCTGACAGTTTGATGAAGAACCTTCATGACACCAAAGAGATTTGGCTAAAAGATAAGAAACTAAAACTGCTTTGTTAGTTGGCTGTAATATGAGTGGACTACCCGAGTGGAGTCCAAGAATAAAATTATGGGATTCTGCTGGAAATGTGCACAATAATTCCCTTTAAAGTCTTAAAAAGACACTGAGAGCTGTTTGGGTTTAAATGCATCAGGATCTGAAAGGCAGGAAGAACGTAACCAAACATCCAGCAGAGCCTGAATGGAGAGAAGGAGCTTCTTCCTTGAACCTTTGATTCTTCCCTGGACTTAAAGGTTTTACACATTAAATCTATCATATGTGATTTTTTAAAATAAAAGGCACATTTCTAAATTGCGAGCTAATCTTCTCCTCTGAACTAGAGAAATGATCAAGCCTAGATTGTTGCAACGCCCTTTTTTACCAGATTATAAACGATCTCTGTCACGCCTCCGAGCAAAACAAAATTCATCACCCCAGTTTTATTCTCTTTGCATTGGCTCCGCTCTAGAATTCATTTTAAAATTCTCACACTTATCTCAGCTTCTTGTTAAACACACTGCTGCTCGCTGTCTTTGCTCACGAGCTCCAAGTCTATCGGTTCACCGTTAAAGACTTTCGGTTTAATCAGACGTTCTTGTATTAGTTCTTTTGTTATTTTTTCCGTTCTCTTTTAATCAAAGGAGCTTGCAAAGAAAAGCGTCTGGACTTCTTTAAGTTGCTTGAAGACGTTTCACCTTCATCCGAGAAGCTTCTTCAGTTCTAAGGTCAAATGGTGGAGAGTCCCAGATATAAACCCAGTGGGAGTTTCCCCCCACAGAGGGACAAAAGGACCCCCTGATGATCCTCTAATCGCCTGAGCCAAGCCGTGAAACTGGGTGTGGGTCCCAATCAGCCAGAGTTTCGGGTGAGTTCATTGTGAAACCTGTGAAACTCCCACTAGGTTTAAATCTGGGACTCTCCACCATTTGACCTTAGAACTGAAGAAGCTTCTTGGATGAAGGTGAAACGTCTTCAACTTAAAGAAGTCCAGACGCTTTTCTTTGCAAGCTCCTTTGACTACGATGACCTGGATGACTGAGAACCTTCACAGACATGTTCTCTTTTAATATAGTCTTTAAATTGTTGTTAGATCTCTATCAAGTCCTTTATAAATAAACTTTACTTACTTTGCAAGAATTGCAGGACTTAAGTCACCTACCGTGTTTGCTTGTGACCTTTAAATACAGTGGTTTGGATAATCTCACCACATGTTTGCTTTGACCATCTTGGCATATCTGCAGTCTCCACATAGACTGTGTACCTGCATTAAACCAAGGCTTGATCAGATGTGAGACGGACCAGTACAATTAGGACTACACGCGACTATAAACACAGATCAGAAAGCTCCTGGTGGTGGTCTTACTTTTGCCTACAGATTCTGACTTTTCACTCAATGACAGAGAAATAATAAAAGAGAAAGACGCGACACGCAAAGAAACAGGGATAGAAATCTGTGGGAGAGATAATCAATACCTGAAACAGGACAGGCGTGTCTCTCTACTCATTTTCATCATAAACTTGCAGGTAAGTGGGATTTTTCTTCCATGTTGTCACTTAGTGATGAGCAGAGACACAGTTACTCTAATAAAACTCTGAATTTTATGTAATTTTACAGCAAAGATGCACGAGGAGGAGAAGTGATGCTTCTTAGTTCAAAATCAGAATTCATGTTTCGAATTGTTTTTGCAAAGGAGCTCTTATGTCTGAGGTGCTTGTTGGAGGGGATACATATGGGCTTAAATATTTAAAGAACTCCAAGGCAATGCCTTTTCAAAATAAAATAAAAATGCTGTATTTTCACAGCATTAAAAAAGCATTAAATTAAAGTGATTTAATTTTTTATTTTGAAATAAGAGGAAGGTTTTTTTTTTTCATGTTTATTTTGTTCCATGATGTTATCAGATTCTCCTCATGCTTTTTACGTCGAAGAATTTAATGTTGTTTTCATTCATTTATATAGAGGCTGTGAATACCAGCCAAGCCACAAGGTTTGCTGCTAGAAGGACTTTCATCACCATAAATACTTTCTTGATCGCTCATCATTGGCAGCACACACGCCCTGCAGTAGTCAGGGTCACGCGAACCATGTGCTGCTTACTAAACAGTCAGTTTGATGAACTGCATTTGAACTTGTAACCATAAAGAAAGAGGATTGTGATCTGTGTGATTGCACAGACACGCCTCATGAAAACATCTAAACAGAGAGTTACAGAGTGGGCCTGCATCCTTATGAATGTGTCTGAAATCATCAACAAGGCTTCTTCTTCTTCTTCTTCTCTGGCAGTTTTGCGTGCACATGCACTCACACACGCCCTTCCAGCTGTTTCTCTTTGCCCTTGCAGTTGTTTTTTCAGGTCAGAGTTATGTAGGCCAGAGGTCCCTGTGGTTTTTATGACTCACATTGATGCTGCTGACCTACCAACACTGTAATCAACCTCAGCTTTATGAGGAAAGATGAATCGGAGGCAACAGCATTAATGGTGAGCAGACGAAAAACCTGCGCTGGACAAACTCGAGCTGAAACTCTAAAAACCTGAGCTGACACAGAATGTATAAACCTGCGAATTAGGGATGCACCGATACAGATACTGGTATTGGGTATCGGGGGCCGATACTGTAAAATGTGCGTGTACTCATACTCGTAAAAGTTAACCGATACCATGAACCGATACCAACTTATTTCATAAATCAGAGGGTGGCTTGTCATTTCTGTTGTAGTTTTTTAGATTGGCCACTAGGGGGACATCCCCTAGAGACAGTGCCAATAGTTCAGTGATATTCTGTTAAATTACAATGTGGAGACTCTGCAATAATTTAACAGAAGTGCTTATTTTTCACTTGAAATTTTTTTGTGGTCATTTTTATTAAGATATTATTTATTATCAGCAGGGAATATAATAAAACCTGTCTTCCAATTCATTGCATTTGTGTGTGTGTGTGTGTGTGTGTGTGGTAGAAGTATCGTTTTTTGTACTCTGTATCGGCAAGTACTCAGATCCAAGTATCGGTATCGTATCGGTTTGAAAAAATTGGTATCGTTGCATCCCTACTGTGAATGCTTGGTATCTAACAAATACTAATAACACTATGAAAAGAATACAGGTGCTTAACCTCTGGGCATCCACCAGGTCGTCAATGATCAGCTTAGAGTTCATCTTTGGATTATTAAGAGTTCTTTAAAACTATTTTATACGAGAAAAAGGAATCGTACACAGTCCTTGGCTAAAGTGATCAAATCGACTGTTGAATCACTCAGTGTTGAGGAAAAAACACCTATGGAAACGCCTTGTTACACCCGGTTTATTCAGGACACAACAAAGAAGACAGACGCACAAAAAGAAAACTAGCTGCTAACCTATAACCAACGTGTGCCGTAAATTAGAGAGTAAGAAAACAAATATCGGTGCCATGAAAAGGAGAGAGCGTCATCTTGGAAGGAAGCCTCCTTATAAGCTCCCAAAGAGGAGGGGAGGAGGCGTTAACTAGCATCTGAAAAAGAGCAAGCAAAAACAGACCAACTGAGCAATTTAATGAACAACAATTTCTAAGACGAATACCTGCACAAATGTAAATCTGCAAATGTTCTCAGACATTAAAGAGCTGTTGCACTTGGAGGTGTGACCCCAGCACGAGAGCTGTCAGCTCAAAGTGTCAGGACTGAAAGTGTGCTGTGAAAATGGAAAACACAACCGCCAGCAACCAGCACAAACTAGCAAACAGAGGAAAATACGGTTAGAGCGGGCTAAAGGAGAAGGTGGAGGAAAGTTCAGTCATGAATCTGCATCGGCTCAGGGGATGATGCTGGAAGTTTTGTGTGCTCAATTCCATCCATCCATTTTATTCCGCCTATCCGGGGCTGGGTCTGCCCCGGGGCCTCCTCCCGGTGGGACATGCCCGGAAAACCTCACCCAGGAAGTTCAGCCTCTCCCGAATGGCTGAACCTATCACCCTATCTGTAAGGGAGAGGCCAGCCGACCTTCAGAGGAAGCCCATTTCCACATCACTGCGGCTGCTGCACCAATCCGTCTGTCGATCTCCCGCTCCCTTCTCCCATCACTCGTGAACAAGACCCCGAGATACTTAAAGTCCTCCACTTTGGACAGGAACTTGTCCCTGACCCGGAGTGGGTCAATTCCAGAGAAGCATAAAAACAAGAGGAAAACAATCAAATTTCCCCACTTACTGATGACGCAGGTCAGCTAAAAGACCAGACAAGGTGACAAACAGGTGTACATGGAAAGTTTTCTCAATCCATGGACGAAGCTTTGGTGATGACGATCACGTCAGGATGATGACGGGAGGAACTGAGCTCCCAGCCCATTGTTCTTTCAGTGGGCTGGTTTGAGTCATTGTGCAAATGTTTATAAGATTGGGGAAACCTGCAGTCAGCTGAGACTGACGAAGTCACCTGGATGATGATGAAACGTTTCTCCCACTGAAAACGCTACGAACACATGAACAGAATCAACTTTCGGAGAAGTCTCTGGTGCTGTGTTTCAGTTTTACTTCCTGCATTGTGATTTAGTTCAGCTGTGTCTCCCAGGTGTCTCCTCTCTGTACATTTATAGTTGCAGTCAGAGTGTCTGTATTCACAACCATCCTGCTGCATTTGAACAAAGTCAAAAGTAATTACTTACTTAGTTACTTAGTTACTTTTTAAAAACACGATTTACAGCCTGAATAGGTGATAAAGTGATAGATCTTTCAGCCCAATTCTACTTTTTCTACATAATCCATCATACAAAATGTAATCAAATGGAAAAGTCTCTTTTTAAAACTTGTTTTATTAGTTTTAATCTTTTAACTTTATGCATCAAGCAAACATTTAATTATCTGCAACATTCTCTGACTGGAAGAAATTAGTTTAACATTTAAACCTATTTTCTGCACATTCCAGCACATAAAATAAAATATTTTTTGTGTGTTTACACTCAGTCTTTCAAATAGATGCAAGTAAAACACAGCAGAAAATAAATAAAGTCAAAGACTAGCGGTCCTGTTGCTCTATTTTCACCTGTAAAGCAGGAGTGGGGTAGGCGGAGGTTTACCCTGGTGCAGGTGTGCAGCGGTCAGTGGAAGAATCCGCGAGTTTCTCTGTGAGTTTCCCATTACGTCGTAGCTACTCGGTGCTTGTTTGGAAGTTTAGGGGTTTTTTCTCTGTAAAAAGAAGTTTTCTTCCCACGCACAACGGACACTAATGTTTTTGTCACTTTTTATGGAATCAAACTCAAAGTAAGGTCAGTACTTCCACGCTTTAAACGCTGCACGCTCATACTCTCTCTGCACTGGATATATGATCCATTGTTGATCTGCACACAGCTGTTGTCACGAACGTCGCACTCGCTTACGTCACTGTCATGAGACATTCTCGCAAAAAAATCACGGTTTTAGTAACGCAGTAACGCAGCGTTCCTACGGGAAAGTAACGGTAATCTAATTACCGTTTTTGCAATAGTAATCCCTTACTTTACTCGTTACTTGAAAAAAGTAATCGGATTACAGTAACGCATTACTGGTTGTAGATCTGTATTACAATATCAGTTGGCTTGTTTGCAGGCTTTAATCTTCCTGAAGTCTTTCTCTGTATTCCCAGCAGTCATTATGACTCTTTACCAGGATGTAGCTTCAACTTTCAGAGGACGTTCTGCGATCATAGCTGTGAATAAAGGTCCAAATCTGTATTTTGTTAAGTTACATTTAATTTATTTAAGCCAGTTAGAAATTATGATCTATACTTTATTTTTAGACAATGTGCTGTGACATGGATTTGTCTTAAATTGAAACTTGAACTTGAAATTCCTAATTTTTTGTTCATTCTTTCTTCTTAAATCTGATCCTACATCTCCCAGCATGCCACTCGACTGCCTCTGCAGTGCAGTGGCTGTGTGAACTTGTGTTTCCTCTGTGAGTTCTTTTATCTGTGTAGGCGGAGAGAGTGATAATCAAAGAGCGAGAAAGTCATATATTTTTCCCCCGCTGAGTAAAAAAGGAGAGTTTCTGAGAACAACCTGTGTTCTAATTCAGCGAACCCGCTGTGGGAGGACAAATGAGTTTCAGTTCCTTCCTCTGTCAGATTCATTACAGGCTGTCGAGGCGAAAACAAACAGGCTGGGTGAAAAAATGGAAAGGGAGTCGTAACAATGACGCAGAGCGGGGCGGTGTTAACACTCGGGGTTTTTACAGCATCATGACATCACTTCACTTATAGTTTGTCATGCAGCCCTGACAGATATGTGGAGGTGAAGCGAGAATTAAAGAGTGGTTTGAGAAGAGCATGTTCTTCCCAAAGTCTCACAGGAACAGTGAAATGACTTTTGATTTGCATGATTTTCTCTAGAGCCTTCTCGATGAACACATTTAACAGTTAGTGATGCACGGCTATAAATGAGTAAACGAGAAGAGCTTCACAAAGGAAAAAGTGGTTTTGATTCTTGCATTTTACACGAGGATGAAAAGGCACCAAAGTCTGTCTTTGAATAACACAATAAGACGTGAAGGTGATGAGAGGAGCAGGCTGATTACATCAGTTTCACCTGTGAATAACCTTACTGATGTACTTCAACAGAATTATACCTCAGATTGAATTCAGTCTACTTTCTGCAGACATCCTTCTCTGAGTCCTTCAGCTCTGGACCGCTGCCAGTGCGCTGGACACAAAGACGTAGTGACATCAGTGATATTGAAGGTAAACAGCGTCTGGAATGAGATCGTGATGAGTCTCGTATACCTGCAGCTCTGGTTAGACTCACTGACAGCCACACCAAAGGTTCAACCTTGGAAAGCAAACTCTTTGCTTTTATTAAGAATATATTATCCTTCAAGCACTCTCCACAGAGTGCACTCCAAGTGCTGTATGAGACTGAAAAGCCTCTGTGTGACTGATGAATGTGCTTTTGAGGCTGATTCTTTTCTTTTTTAACCAAAGGGATTCAAAAAGGATGATGCATCATGCTTAAAGTGACCAGTAACTTTCTGTTTAGGACCACCATCAAGTCAAGCCTGAACCTAAACGGGCAGTTTTTACACAGGCCTAGAGACCAGTTGGCAACATCTGGCAACCTCTGGCTTGCAGGTGCAAATACTGCTTTGGTCACTAAATGATTGTCGTGCTCATAAGTTGCATGAAAGATGCAGATTTGTGTGCAAAAACTTTCCATTTACTGTCTGAGCTGCAGTGAAACTTGAAGAGGTGCGATGCAAACTGCTTACAATGAGCAATCACTTTTAAACTGAAGGTCGTATAATAACCAGCACACTGCAACTTCTACTCTGAAGGTGAAGAATATCCGTTTCTAGTTTGAATTCAGTTCAATTCAGTTTTATTTACTTAGTTGCTTCAAGGACTTTTATATTGTAACATAAAGAATATAAAATAAAACTGAGAAAACTCTTTGAGCAAACACTTGGCGACAGTGGGAAGGAAAAACTCCCTTTTAACAGGAAGAAACATGCAGCAGAACCAGGCTCAGGGAGGGGAGGACGACAGAGCGAAGACTAGCATTTCAAAGGTTAGCAGTTAGCAAGTGTTTGCAGACAAATACACAAGCTACAGGTGACCAGGACACGATGGAGGTTATTAGTCCAGCACTAAGTACCCCTGCGGCGGGGCATGGTTGACGATGCTGCTGCAGTGCGACTGACACACCTGCGCGGCTGCAATCACGCCTCGCCTGCTTAAGTTTGGAGATTTGGTGAACAATGTTGTTGTTGTGTTGAGCTGGTAGCGTGTTAGCTGCAGCTGTGTGTGAGTGTTAATAAAAGATTGCTGAAAAACATGTTTATCCATCGGGTCTGTTGTGACCACATCAATGCTATCTGCTTCCAGCAACCGCCCACATTTACTTGCTAACTGGTAACCAGTGGTTACAAGGGGTCACTGACTGATCTTAACTACTCAGCTAGAACACACATTTTTCTCTAGCAACCAGAGATTGTCAGGGGTTGCCAACCAGTCTCCAGACCTCAATATAACCAACCAGCAGCTTAGTCTTAGTCACAGGATGTCCAAAAAACTCACTGAAAAGCCTTCAGTTAATCCAAAATGCTGCAGCAAGAGTCCTGACAGGGACTAGAAAGAGAGAGCAGATTTCTCCTGTTTTGGCTTCCCTTCATTGGCTTCCTGTTAAATCCAGAATTGAATTCAAAATCCTGCTCCTCACATACAAGGTCTTAAATAATCAGGCCCCATCTTATCTTAATGACCTTGTAGTACCATATTACCCTATTAGAGCACTTCGCTCTCGCTCTGCAGGCCTACTTGTTGTTCCTAGAGTATTTAAAAGTAGAATGGGAGGCAGAGCCTTCAGTTTTCAGGCCCCTCTTCTGTGGAACCAGCTTCCAGTTTGGATTCGGGAGACAGACACTATCTCTACTTTTAAGATTAGGCTTCAAACTTTCCTTTTTGCTAAAGCATATAGTTAGGGCTGGACCAGGTGACCCTGAATCCTCCCTTAGTTATGCTGCAATAGATGTAGGCTGCCGGGGGATTCCCATGATGCATTGAGTTTTTCCTTTCCAGTCACCTTTCTCACTCACTATGTATTAACAGACCTCTCTGTATTGAATCATATCTGTTATTAATCTCTGTCTCTCTTCCACAGCATGTCTTTATCCTGTCTTCCTTCTCTCACCCCAACCAATCACAGCAGATGGCCCCGCCCCTCCCTGAGCCTGGTTCTGCCGGAGGTTTCTTCCTGTTAAAAGGAAGTTTTTCCTTCCCACTGTCGCCAAAGTGCTGCTCATAGGGGGTCATATGATTGTTGGGTTTTTCTCTGTATCTATGAAGCGCCTTGAGGCGACTTTTGTTGTGATTTGGCGCTATATAAATAAAATTGAATTGAATTGAATTGAATTGAATTGAATTGAATTGAACATGGTGCCCTGACCTTTAAAATAAACCATGGCCACAGACTCTGTGAGTCTTTGTGTGTCATTATTGTGGTCATTATCCTGTTGTTGGTCAGTATTGCCAACCAGCAAAGTCCAGCAAAGCAGGCAGAGTCTGACAAAATGAGATTATTTGACATATTTGAATTGACCTGTTTGCTGTTATTTCACGGTTATTCTCAAAGGAGAACGCCTTTTTATTGTGTATGTATTTTAATATCGGATCATACGTGAATGGACGGTGAGGCCTGTGGTGTATCTGTAGACATGAAAACGTGGACTTCTATAATGTTTGTTGGCAGCTTATTATAAAAACAGTTCAAACGATTTATACCTGCTGTTCTTCTCTCTCTGCGGAGCTCATCGAGTTCTTTTACCTGTTCGAGGCTTTTCAGGCTTCCAGGGGCTGATTTGTGCAGGATGCAGCACACACAGCTTCAGTGAGGAAATAATGAGGTAAATATTGTGCTTCTTTGGACTCACTGCATCGGTTTGAAACGCTCAGGTCGGGTGATGTGACAGACACGTGAGCATTTCTGTAAACAAAATCATTTTTTATTGAGCAGAAGGAGTTTATTGCTCAGCTCTGCAGACATTAAACCGAGTTGGTTTCTCATCACCTGTTTTAGTGCATATTTACATTTTGTGCCATTATGTTTCGGAGCGAAACAAATGCAATATTTAAAGCTGGGTTTGAAGATGTGCCTCATTAGCTGCATTTTCACTCACTGACAGCTGTGATCGTGACTCACCGACTAGTTTCATTCACAGAACTGTTGTTGCTGTTGGAGTGTTTTTATTGCATTTTTCATTTCGAGGTTTACAGTTCATCTAATTTATTATCTGTATCTATGCATGTTAGGATGTCAGGGTCGGGTTTTGAGTTTATTGTATTATCATTTCTATTCTGTGGTTTCTTCGTTAGAGTTCTGTCTTATGGTTTGTCTCTGTGTAATCCTTAGCTGCTGTCTCCCCTGTCTGCGATATCCCCGTGTCCAGTCAGTGTTTGTCTGTCCTGGTCCCACGTCTCTCTTCCCTCTGTTGCAGTGCCTGCGTGTGAGTCTGTGGCTGTATCCCAATTCAGGGTCTGCAGCCTTAAAGGCCGCATTTTAAGGCCGATTACGTCACAGCGACGCGACGAAGGCTGTCCCAATTCGAAGGCTGCTCAAAATGCGGCCCTCAAGTGCGTCCTTCATTTCCCTGAATTTTAAGGATGTGGCGGTGTAGACTTCGTGGCCCAACATATCCCAGAATGCATAGCGCGGCGGTGGGTGTGGATAATTTTGCCGAAAAAAAACAGGATGAGGGGCGCCTGAAGAGTAAACTTTAAGTAAGTACTGAATATTATGTCACTTATTTATGTGCAAATGTTTAATAATGAAGAACATTAAAACATTCCTGTTGGCCACATGTCAGCAAAGTTATGTGACATTAGTGACGTTTGTACTAACTTGGTTTTACAGCCTTTACTTTAAAATATACGCCGTTCAATAGCTGAGCTTAATCAGAGAATGATCAAAGCTCATGTAGAAACAAACAAATGAACAAAAGATTTTCTCCTTCATTTCTGTCAAACAAAGCTGTATGAAACGTTTCCAGCTGTTAGTATCATGGTTGCTAGGCATCCTGGGCAGCGCAACGGAGGCTAGACCGTCCCATTTCACAAGCCTCGCACTTCCGACCTTAGCGGTCTTTGAGTACGCGGCCCTTGAGGATCGTTGAGGCTGCAGACCCTGAATTGGGATACAGCCTGTGTCTTTAGTTCAGTCTGTGTTATGTTTCCTGTTTTATTTTGAAGGTCCATGTCTGATGTTAATGTATCTGGTTGTGCTTCCTTTGTCTTGTCAGGCCTGATTTGCCCCAGCTGTGTTTCCCTCCTGTTACTCATTCCCTGATTGCTCCCTCTGTGTATTTAAGCCCTGTGTTTCTCTGTGTCGTGATTTACCCTCATTGATGCTGTGTGTTCTGTCTGCCTGTTTATGTACGTTTATTTGGATTTTTGGTTACGTTTTGCCATCCAGCAATAAAAGCTGAGTTTGAAGTCCATTTTGCCTGCTGTGAGTCTGCACTTTGGGTCCTACACCTGCCTGCACACAGCGACACCTGACAATGCAGTTCAAGAAATGTTCTGATACCAAGTGAATACAGTGTCAGATTGTCAATACCAACACGTTTAAAGTACCTTATATAGGGGCAGAGCAGTGTGTCATGATTTATAGGACGAATCATCAGTTAGCGAGTTGTGAACATTATTTACCACCAAGGTCATTTTTACTTTTCCCAAAAACAAGTTTTAAGGCACTTTGAGTCCAACTCTGTTTTTTGAATGTGTTAGTGGCTATAAATGAAATAAACGTGACACTTTTCATTGTTTTTCATTTCCAACAATGTAATGAACACATTGCAGCTGCATACTGAAAGTATCGATCATAATGGGCTAGGACCATTTCGATACCAGCGTTGGTATTGAAACTATCGATGTTCGCCCGCCTCGTCTTCTCTTCCTTATTCTGCTGGCTTTGCATTAACTGAACACTTGGCATCCCACACTTTCTTCCACAGTTGCCCGTTAGAAGTGCCAAAAATTAAGATGGCAACAATGTTTGCCACCATGTGCCACGACTGCTTTGAACTCTAAAACCCTGAATCCAGATTCAGAATCGATTCAGAGACGGTCTGTACCTTTTCAAGTAAAGAATGAAGAAGTCACGAAACGTTTCTCCCACTGAAAGCAGAATCAGCCTTTTGGGAACTGAAAGAAATGTGACCCAGTCTGATATCAGCCTCAGGTGTCATGGATGCAGCATATTACCTCACCCTGATACCATCCCACCCTTCAGTATCAGTGACCGGCACAGATTTCCACGTGTCAAAGATTGGGCCAAGTCAAGCAGCAGATGGCGCGGGACGTCCTGCAGCGAGCGTGGAGCTGACGTGGAGGCTGCTTAGAGAAACAGCAGCCGGCAGAGCCCTGCTGAGAGGGTCTGCATGTGCATCAGAGTGCATGTTCACACTGTGCAACAGCGGAACAGCTTCCTTTACCCACATATCTCATGACACCCGCTGTAACTGCATTCTCCTTTCTCTTCCTGCAGAACATAAAAGGAGTTTTCATCACTTACCTTAACATGATCAAACACATTTATGCCACCAAACGTAAATTTGGGCAGTTGAATCCCCACTACACACCGAACAGTGACAGGCAGAGTGTTTTTCGTGTTTAGCAAAGATTTTTTTTAAAAGCTGAAATCTCAAGTCCGGTAAAATTTTCAGACAGCAGAAGCTGTTAATCCTTCTTAAACGAGTGATCCATTTACAAACCTGAGATAAGTTTAAAGACATGTTTCACCTTTCCCCAACATATTCTGTCATTGTGCATTACAATTTACAGATCACAGTGGAAACGGACAAAACATTCAAATATCCTGTCTTCCTTCTCTCACCCCAACCAATCACAGCAGATGGCCCCGCCCCTCCCTGAGCCTGGTTCTGCCGGAGGTTTCTTCCTGTTAAAAGGGAGTTTTTCCTTCCCACTGTCGCCAAAGTGCTGCTCATAGGGGGTCATATGATTGTTGGGTTTTTCTCTGTATCTATGAAGCGCCTTGAGGCGACTTTTGTTGTGATTTGGTGCTATATAAATAAAATTGAATTGAAATATAGAGTTTTTCTTTTCTCTTTAGCTGAGCATCTTTATCATTCAAACTGGTCTCGCTTGAGATTCATTTTCCATCCATGTTCACATCTGTGAAATGAGGCATCACCACAAAATGAGCAGCAGTACGTTTCATTGAACTGTTTAACCCTCTCAACAGACGTGTCAGGGTCCCTGTGCCTACCCGGTCGGCTCAGTATGGCTACAGATGTTTTTATATTCTTTTTTGTTCCTGCTCTCTCCCTTCCCCTCTTTCCCTCCTCCCTCTGCCTGGGCGGAGCTCACCTGTGGGCTCCTGCCCTTGGCCCACGCACCTGGTCGCAATCACGCACCTGTGGCTCATCACGAGTGTTCCAACTCCTTTATAAGATGGCAGCTCTGTGTTTCTCGTCACTGGACCAACCCCTGTGTTACCTGAGTGATTGGAGTGTGAAGAGGAGCGTGAGGAGTGGACGGAGTGTGTGTGTGACTTTCGGCGTCTTTCCCGTTCGTGTGTGGACCCCCGGAGCCCGGCTTTCCCCTCACCTTTGTAAATAATCACCTGGTGTATCGTAATAAAGGCTCTTGTGCTTTCACGACCTAGAGCCTGCGCGTGAGTCCGTTCAGTCCCGCTGTGACAAGACGTTGCCGATTTGCAACAGTTAAAAACAACAACCTGATTACCCCAAATACATATTTTATGAGTTTTTTTACTCAGAAGTACCACTGCAGGACTTGGTTGTGCATTAGCAACAAAAAGTTTAATTTGAGCCTGAGAGGGTGATGTAATTAATCAGTTCACTTTCTAAAGCCATCCTGTAGGTCAGAGTGGACCATTTGGTGGGCCACTTCTGGCCCCAGGGCCATATGTTTGATACCTCTCCCTTACTCTACTTTCACTGAGTAAGTTTTACAAACGTGAGTTAGAGACCAGCAGAGATCAAATGTATTGATTTGTGGTGTCAAATAGAGGTGGGAATCACCATACATCCCACGATACGATATTATTGCAATTTTTAAAAATATTTTTGCGATATTCAGATTCTGTACATAAAGGTAAACTTTATCAATATTCATTCATTTTCTCTCATTTCAGTTTTATTGTTGACAAACTGAACGGTTTGTATTACAGTCTAGTCCAACTTAACTGAATCAACCATCTGGTACAATTATAGCTATTCTGAACTATGCAGTTTATGAAAACTATGCAGCCCCTTCAGCAACTGAAGAATTTGAAAGTAAATTAAAACAAAATATCATTTTACATTAAATAAAAAAAGTTTTAAACTTAATTAAAATAAAACATGTCTTAAATTAAAATAAGTAAACTGTCATGTTTATTGCTGCCAAAAACAAGTTAAACACATTTGGACAGTGAAGGAATGTCAGGATTGTTGCTCAGAAAAAGGATCAACATGCTCTGAAGTCAGAGCACAAAAACCTTTTTGTAACAAAATATCGATTTCTGCTGTCCCTGTATCCATACATTATTAGCAAACAAAATATCACCATGCTACACAGTATCCATTTTTTCCCCACCCCTAGTGTCAAACTGGGCGCTCTAACATGAAAGTGTGGGATTAAATAAAGATTTCATCTGTGACGTAAAACAAAGGCTTTTCCAAACAGCATGACTCTGCCCAAAGTTTTGTGGTCACTGGTTTCATCAGGTTTGAGATAAGCTTACGCATTACGGTGAAGTTAGTTTAAGGTTAAGCTTGGTTTAAAGTTTAGAGTAAGTCTCCAGGATGTTACGTGTGCATGAGTTTGCAGAGTGTGTGTGATTACATCTGTAAGGCATGTTGCGTATGTGTGTTTAGGTCACAAACGTATGTGTTGAAATATTTAAAGCAGCAGCTCCACCTTCTGCCTTTCGTCGCCTCCTCTGAGTCACATGTAGAGACGCAGCTGCAGTCGCTGCTGCACAGAGCGGCCAATCAAACCTTTGATTCCACTGATTTTAATTAAGCTTCTTGAACAGTGACTCGACTGAAGTGGAAAAGATGTTTTTGCTGAAGCAGTGCAGGGGCATGAAGTTGTCATAAGTCAGTGATTTGTTGATACCGCTTCCTTACTGTGGAGGACATCCTGACTTTATCTGACAGAGTTTGTGGTGGAGCACATCGTTGTGTATTTTTGGAGTCGTGCTATATACATGGTGACAGTTGTAGCAGTCTTTGGTCCTTCTTCCTTTATGTGACCTTGTTCTGTTGTTGTTTAATGGTGGCTGATAAACAGATTAGAATTCACCTTAATTCAGTTTTATTTATATATGACCTCAATATAATCAATAGGAAGTCAAATCAAGATGCATTATATCGATTTAAGACCGCACAATATCTGAAAGAAAACCAATCAGACGACTCCCTAAAAGTACTTTGGCAACAGTGGGAAGGAAAACCTCCCTTTTAACAGGAAGAGCCTCCAGCAGAATGGGCTTTGAGCGTTATTTGGTTGGTTTTTGTTTGCATGTTTGCACAGCATTTCCTACAAAATACTGCTTTCTAAAATGCAGAATCGCAGTTATCGCCCCCTGGTGGATAATAAGGAGAATCCAGGTAAAGTGCTTCTTGTGCTTCTGGGCTTCACGTTTCAGACAGATACGTTTATCTTTACGCTGTCTGCAGGTTAATTACAGGTTATTATCTACATCTTCACCTCTGCCCTAGTTTTTGGGGCTGCTTTTAACCCTCTGAGGTCTCAGTCATCATCAGTGAGAGCCACAGCTGCTGCTATGAGGCCCCACCCCTTAATTCTGAAGACTGGCAAAAAGAAAATGAAATAAAATAAATACAATACATAATAAATACATCTTTATCCCCTGATTTCCAGGCCCTTGGAGAAGTTCATGTTCATATTCTGATAAGTCAGGATTAAGGTCAAAACCAATGCTGACTCGGACCTCACAAGGTTAAATTCCAGGCTTAAAAAGCAGGAGTAATATGAGTCAAGCATCATCACTTCAGCTGTGCTGTGGCACCAAATCTGGACTCTAACCTCAGACCTGAGCCGATCAGCATGTAGAAATCTGCCTCACTTAAAAGTCCTCAGGCCAGCTTTAGTTGCAAGATGACCGAAAGAAGCAGCTCAAATATGGCCGAGCCAATTCTGGAGCACCGTCCTCCACACGTGTCCGGCTTTTGGCAACCGGGACCCTGAATAAGCTGCTTGTGTTTAAAACCATTAACCATTTTTAAACCGTAAGAAGTCATTTTATCTCTTCCAACTAATAAAATCACATCTGTCATTTACTCGGCTACATATTACTCTTTTATAAACGGTCACTTCGTTACCTCTGAGGGCTTGTTGGACATATTAAGAGTGTTAGCAGCAATGATGATGACATGCATTGCTGTCCACTCAGCGCATGGCTTCGTGCTGATGGCCCATTTCAGGGAATGTCATGCTGATATACTGGTGACCCATTAGGATGCCAAAGTAGTGACTGTGTGACTGCAGGGGGCTGCAGGTCAGAGGTCATTCAGATTTACAGGGCGTGAGGGTTTTGGGAGGGGTGTGTACAGCGTATGAGTGAGCCTGCCATGTGTGTGATCTCTGATAGCACTGAGTGTGACAGATGCAGAGCGCATGAAGCAGCCAGTAAGAACTTGACACATGAAAATGACACCTTTAAATGAATTTTTCAAACATGTCTCATCACGAAGAAGCAAGAGGGACTGGTTTATGTCAGAGGAGCTTTCTCTCTTTATGGCTCATATGAGCACACTGAGATATTATTAGCAAAACTGTTTTATTCCAGTTACTCAGTGTGTGGTTTGTCAACAAGACTTCAGATATCAGAGAACATTCAAGTCCACCTGCTCAGTTTACCAGTCATGTAGGTAAATGGTGTCTGGCTCACTCCAGGCGTCACGGTGAAAACTGTAAGACGAGCTGACTCTGCTGACTCACTTCTAACTGCTCGCTTATTTCTACTGAGGATTTGTTCTTATTTTATCACTTTATTGCCTCAAGGACCAGAATGCCCCAAAATAGAGTTCGATTGTTATTCAGTCTAAAACTATTTTGATTGTAATAAATTTTCCTTTGGTTCCAAAAAAGAGAGACTGCTGTGGAGTTTATTGGTTAAATGTAATTTGCCATGATTAATGACCTCACGGTTAAAGTTGCCCTCTGTGAATCACGTGGGCAAAGCACCAGGCTGCAGACCCTCTCAGTGATGATTGCAACATCGTAAAGGGAGAATGACCCAGTGGATATAAGACAAGCTGCAGTACTGGTGAGGCGAATGACTGCAGCAAGTCCATCCTGCTATTGTAACTCCACGCCGATGCAGCGGGTTTCATCAGTGACCTGCAGACTGGTGGATAGCAGACGTTTGGCACAATGTTCACGCAGCATTTAGGTGGATTTTTCTTTTAGGGTTTGCAATAAATAAGTCGTAACATTTGACCACCAGCTGTGAGTAGTGACTGAAGTTCACTTACACAGGCTGTGGAAATGACCTTTAAACTCTGGTGTCTCCACCTTAACTCACATACTGTCATCCATTTCTCCAATCAAAAGGAGTTATCTAAGGTGGGTTGGGTATCTGACTAGTTTCTAGACATCGTCAAGGTTTTTCTGACACTTCAGTTAATGCTTTACTTTTTCTAAATAATGCATTACATTTCTGAATCACTCATTTAAGAACGCCTGTCGTTTTGGTAATAGCTTTGGAAGCAGAGCAAGATGTTCTAACTCAGTGTATGTAAAAAGGTTTCTGTTTGTTTGTTTGTTTGCTTGTTTGCTTGCTTGTTTGCTTGCTTGCTTGCTTGTTTGTTTGCTTGCTTGTTTGCTTGCTTGCTTGCTTGTTTGTTTGTTTGCTTGCTTGTTTGTTTGTTTGCTTGCTTGCTTGTTTGTTTGTTTGCTTGCTTGTTTGCTTGCTTGCTTGCTTGTTTGCTTGCTTCCTTGCTTGTTTGTTTGTTTGCTTGCTTGCTTGTTTGTTTGCTTGCTTGTTTGCTTGCTTGTTTGCTTGCTTGCTTGTTTGCTTGCTTGCTTGTTTGCTTGTTTGCTTGCTTGCTTGTTTGCTTGCTTGTTTGCTTGTTTGTTTGTTTGTTTGTTTGTTTGTTTGCTTGCTTGCTTGTTTGTTTGCTTGCTTGCTTGTTTGCTTGCTTGCTTGCTTGCTTGTTTGTTTGCTTGCTTGCTTGCTTGTTTGCTTGCTTGCTTGCTTGTTTGCTTGCTTGCTTGCTTGTTTGTTTGCTTGCTTGTTTGCTTGCTTGCTTGCTTGTTTGCTAGCTTGCTTGCTTGTTTGTTTGTTTGCTTGCTTGTTTGTTTGTTTGCTTGCTTGTTTGTTTGTTTGTTTGCTTGTTTGCTTGCTTGCTTGCTTGTTTGCTTGCTTCCTTGCTTGTTTGTTTGTTTGCTTGCTTGTTTGTTTGCTTGCTTGCTTGTTTGTTTGCTTGCTTGTTTGCTTGTTTGTTTGTTTGCTTGCTTGCTTGTTTGCTTGTTTGCTTGTTTGTTTGTTTGCTTGCTTGTTTGCTTGCTTGCTTGCTTGTTTGCTTGCTTCCTTGCTTGTTTGTTTGTTTGCTTGCTTGTTTGTTTGCTTGCTTGCTTGTTTGTTTGCTTGCTTGTTTGCTTGTTTGCTTGCTTGTTTGCTTGCTTGCTTGTTTGCTTGTTTGTTTGCTTGTTTGTTTGCTTGCTTGCTTGCTTGCTTGTTTGTTTGCTTGCTTGCTTGCTTGCTTGTTTGTTTGCTTGCTTGCTTGCTTGCTTGTTTGTTTGCTTGCTTGCTTGCTTGCTTGTTTGTTTGTTTGCTTGCTTGCTTGCTTGCTTGTTTGTTTGTTTGCTTGCTTGCTTGCTTGCTTGCTTGTTTGTTTGCTTGTTTGCTTGCTTGCTTGTTTGCTTGCTTGTTTGCTGGCTTGCTTGCTTGCTTGCTTGCTTGTTTGCTTGTTTGTTTGCTTGCTTGTTTGTTTGCTTGCTTGTTTGTTTGGTTGCTTGTTTGGTTGCTTGTTTGCTTGCTTGCTTGCTTGCTTGTTTGCTTGTTTGTTTGCTTGCTTGTTTGTTTGCTTGCTTGTTTGTTTGCTTGTTTGCTTGCTTGCTTGTTTGTTTGTTTGCTTGTTTGCTTGCTTGCTTGTTTGTTTGTTTGCTTGCTTGTTTGCTTGTTTGTTTGTTTCTGGCTAAGAAAAGAAGACGAGTGATGGAAGCCATCAAAATGCACACACATACAGAAGACAACAAAGTCTCAACAACAAAGCAAAAAATACCAAAAGTAAAACGACAGACCAGCACATCCAATAACATTTAAACACGTCTCCTGGGAAACCACACTGACCTGCTGGAGAAAGTTGGCAAAAGTCAAAATGACAAAATGCTCAGATGTGTGAGTAAATCTAATCGTACCTTTAGCCCAGCACTCCCACATCAAAGCTGCGATTGTCAGATATTTTTAGTTTCAGCATTTCTTGCCAGCACTACACTCAAACTCGTGGCCCACATCGCTCCTTCTTAATATATTGACGTGAAGACATATAATGCAGTTTGGCTCTCGAAGAGACTTTTTTTATTAGAGAGGATTTGTTCTTTAAAAATCCAAAAATGATTTAATGTGAAAGAAATATGAGCAGAGAGTACAAACATGTGGAGGGATTGGCTGTGATAGCTGAGTGAGAGAGTCAAACACTAATGTGAACACTGATGTCGGCATTTTGATTTTGTTAAATGCAAACAAAATGATGTCAGACGTGTTCAGGCAGAAAGAGACGATCAGTGTGTTTATTCGTTAGATCAATGAAAGGCTTCAGTTAGTTAACAATTTGCAGTTTGGTCTTGTTATACAATATTTGAAAGTTAACAAAACGACTAAAACATTTTCTAAAATATTTGTTTTCTTGTTTGTTTGGGTTTTTTGGGGATTACTTGAACACTAAAGCGGCCCACAGCTCATTTAAGTTTGACGGCCCTGTTTTACAGGGTACGAATAAATGATATGATAAATGATGCAGTTGGAAGTTTGCGTTGGTGCCTTTTATTTCAGCAAACACTCTGTGAACAAAGTGTAAGGTACAGTGTGTTGACCTGCCTGCAGGGGCACCTAAACAGAAAAGCTGTCGCTCATTCGGGAGCGATCGGCTCTCCTGCTGCACCGAGTTGTTGTTTTATCCTGTTACTCTGAAGAAAAGACTCCAAACGTTACACATCAGACTCAACTTCACGTTCAGTCTTTGTAAAATCATCGCTGTGTGTCAGATCTATTTATTTAGCTGCTGTAATGTCATTTAAGTTGTTTTTTGCTCAGGACTCTCTCTCTGTCCTGACTGCTGAACATAAATTATGCAAAAGTGTCTGTGTGTACTCTGCTGCAGCCTAATGGGAGCAGGTTCAGGATGATTTAAGGGTGAAGGAGCTGCTCTCTGTGTGAATAAAGGCCCTTGTGGCAGCTTCAATAAGGAGCTGTCCTTGCAAAATGTAAATGAGTCTGGCCTGTGAACCTGCTGATTTGATACTGGACCAGCAGCCCAGTGGAGGGAATGTCAAGCACTTTACCCGTGTAATATTATCCATATTTATTATTCTGCACCAATAGTTTAGTTAACTTTGCTCAAATTGTCTTATTTTTAAAGCAGATTTTGTGTGGTGAAATTCTTTTCTCAGATCATCATTGAGAGAAATGCTGGCAGCACAAAGAAGCATTTACTGCTGAGGTCGGTGTGAGAGGATATCCAGGGA
Source organism: Neolamprologus brichardi (assembly GCF_056152115.1). NCBI lineage: Eukaryota > Metazoa > Chordata > Actinopteri > Cichliformes > Cichlidae > Neolamprologus > Neolamprologus brichardi. The sequence continues at coordinate 1,963,497 of NC_142116.1, read as the reverse complement.
GGATTTAGATAAAGTGGGGCACAGATGGCAAACAGGAACTTATTTGCATTGCATTACACTGATATAGTCTCTGTGAGTGTGGATGTCACCATAAGTAATGCACAGAAATGAAATAACAGCAACAAGCAGTGATGATGCTTATGCAGGAAAACCATTCAACCTAACATTAATATTTATTGACTTTTTATCAGACAGCTGAATGACAGGAAGGGGCAGAGAGAGAGGGGACGACACGCAGTCGATATGTGATTCAATATATTAGATGTTTGAAATTGTTAAGACGCTTTATTTATCGTCGTAATTTGAAGTTTCCTCTGTTATAGCAGCCAAAACGAGAAACACAGACATGTGCATAATTCTCCAGTCAGACATCAAATAAATGTTTAAATCTTAAAAACAAAAATTCTAAAATTCACTGATTTTGCTGTTTGTGGAGTGAACACAATCCTGCTCCTCACATACAAGGTCTTAAATAATCAGGCCCAATCTTATCTTAATGACCTTGTAGTACCATATCACCCTATTAGAGCACTTCGCTCTCGCTCTGCAGGCCTACTTGTTGTTCCTAGAGTATTTAAAAGTAGAATGGGAGGCAGAGCCTTCAGTTTTCAGGCCCCTCTTCTGTGGAACCAGCTTCCAGTTTGGATTCAGGAGACAGACACTATCTCTACTTTTAAGATTAGGCTTCAAACTTTCCTTTTTACTAAAGCATATAGTTAGGGCTGGACCAGGTGACCCTGAATCCTCCCTTAGTTATGCTGCAATAGACGTAGGCTGCCGGGGGATTCCCATGATGCATTGAGTTTTTCTTCTTCACTCACTATGTGTTAACAGACCTCTCTGCATTGAATCATATCTGTTATTAACCTCTGTCTCTCTTCCACAGCATGTCTTTATCCTGTCTTCCTTCTCTCACCCCAACCAATCACAGCAGATGGCCCCGCCCCTCCCTGAGCCTGGTTCTGCTGGAGGTTTCTTCCTGTTAAAAGGGAGTTTTTCCTTCCCACTGTCGCCAAAGTGCTGCTCATAGGGGGTCATATGATTGTTGGGTTTTTCTCTGTATCTATGAAACGCCTTGAGGCGACTTTTGTTGTGATTTGGCGCTATATAAATAAAATTGAATTGAATTGAATTGAAACAGACGGAGTGAGGACCTGAAGGAGGAGGAGGCGGGCTTTAGGACTGAACCAGCTGATGTGCTGCTCCCTCCCTTTCTTCATGTGTTCAATACTTTGCCCTCGGTCATTTCTCATTATTACACACGACTGAACTGATGGACATCTATGGTTTGATTTCCTTGCATGAGCAGATCGGATGAGTTTTTATCAGCATCTGGTGAGAATTTCATGTCAGCAGCACATTTATAAATATGTTGTATTAGAAAGTTGATGACGTGTTGGATACTAATTTTACCTGCAGTATAAATATCTGTAAATATGTCCGTGTTACTGAGGTTATAAAACATGTAATAAACAGTGAGGAAGGACTTTTAATAGGATAGGACATAAACAGGAAGGAAAAGGATGAGTAGTTGTGAAATTAAATACTTTTATTTTCCTTTTTTTTGTTGTTGTTGTTGTTGTTGTGAGTTTTTTACATGTTCAGAATAAAGCTACTTCACAAATGAAATTCTTTTACAATTTTCCTGACATGAAGTAAAATTATTCAAGCAAAAACAATTGAATGAAATATGAATTAATTAAAATAGCCCAATAAAATTACTGAATAACATTCTATAAAACGTGAAGTCAAAGCTGAATATAACAAAATGAGTCCAGTTGAAGTAAACAAAACACTAAAAAATAACTTACTGAAGGTAAATATGAGCCCAGCAAATGTCAGACGACTTTACAGCTGGTCTGTGTGTGTGTGTGTGTGTGTGTGTGTGTGTGTGTGTGTGTGTGTGTGTGTGTGTGTGTGTGGTGAGAGGGTGACTTCACCACAGGTGGTTTTCTGAAATAGAAAGATGACATCATGCTCTGACTCGCTGCTTCATGTGTGTTTGTGTGTGAAGGATTTATTTGGACTGGAACAAAGAGTGAGAATGTTCTATATGACAGATCCATAGGACAGTGTGTGTGTGTGTGTGTGTGTGTGTGTGTGTGTGTGTGTGTGTGTGTGTGTCTGTGTGTGTGTGTGTGTGTGTGTCACTATGTGTCATAGAACATTTTATTTGACTGAAATAAAACTAAAAAAGTAGTTTTTGGAACAATTTTGTGACAAAACAAAGTAAAACAGAGGAAATGTTTTTGTCAGTTTGATCGACACAGTCAGACTTTATTATGTTTTTTCATTAGACTTTGAACGTCTGAGTCAGTTTTCTGTTTGCATTTTAATAACTATTCTGATTTCTTTTCAATCTTACTCCTAACAAAGCCCTTTATATAATAATAATCATGACTTAATCATTACTAATGAACTCAAACTAAACATTTTCAATCCTAAACTGAAAAGAAAAATCTGGAATCTAACTGAATGTAAAAGAAACTGGAAACAGAATAAAATAATAATAATAATAAAAGACGGTTTTGTGTTGCTGGATACAGTCGAGATCACGCAGACATATCGTTTGTCAGACAAACAAAAAAGCCCCAACACTGTGATTAAGCTGAAGCCTACAGCAGGTAGCAGACGGTCGGCCCTGATTCGGCTAATCAGGTTCACTGCTGGAGCCTCTGCTGGACATTAGAGGAACTGCAGGTTTATTCACCTCCAAGGTGGATTCATGTATTTTTCAGTCAGTATAGTAATGTGCCCCGTGGTGCTGGGTAACATTTTATCTATTATGATAATATGAACAACAAGCATATGTCAGGATTGGCATGATTAGCATTTACTGGTTGTGTTTTTATTATTTTGAATTCATTCATTTTTAATTTTAAAATTATTTTTTGCCTTTTTGTTATTGACACACACACACACACACACACACATGTTTATTGATGTTTTTTACCTCTAGGCTGCAAAAAAGTGAGATGTTATATGTAATTCAGAGTTTATTGATGGTTACAGTTTGTGAGTAAACTTTGGAGCGAGTGTTTCAAGTGTCCACAGCTGTATCTGCCGGCGCCGTCTCCACACACGGAGGTTAGTGTTGACATTTGGCTGCTGTCTTATCAGCTTTCTGCAGCAAAGATCCATCTTTCACATTATCAACTGTTACTGGGTCATTTTACAAGATCGGAGCATACTCAGACGCACCCTTTCCCTCAGGTCACAGGAGCTGTGAATCATGGTGAGAGTGAACATTTACACGGAAACAAAGCTGCGACAGTCACACTCGAGACGCTCCCTGTGCAGCTGCTATTTTAAAAATCCTTGTGGAAGTGTTGAGGTTCAATGCAGGGGATTCAAACGTGGGACTCCTGAATGAGCTGAACACAAGGATTTATATACAGAGAGTGCCGGCAGTGCTGTATACAACAATGTGAGGGACGGGGCTCCAGGGAAATCCAAGGGGGGAATCACTCGTTCTCCAATTCTCCACATACACAACTGCAGTTCCTTTCTTCACACTTGACACACAGATTCACACGGGAAAGGTTTTCCAGGGCGTGCGTGGCAGACAACGATCCAGCGAAGACCAGCAGTCACCTCCTGGCTTAAATGCCGTTCACCTTGATGGGCATCAGGTGTGTTCTTTTCCGTGGGCCGAGGGCGTGAACACACAATGAGTTCTGCCCTGGCGACAGAGAGGAGGAGAGAGACAGAAACGAAAGAAAAAGGCCGATCAGCGTCTCGCCGATCCCCCAGGCCATGACAGGAAGAGGTGAAAAGTTGACAGGCTTTTATTTTGAAGGAGCAGCTTTAAAATGGACTTTAAACGCAGCACGATGAAAAGACTCTGAGACTAAAAGAGACGCAGAGAAGAATAAGCTCAAGGTAAAGACATGTTTTATGAGTTTAGGAACAGACTATCAAGTATGGCCTCCTCACGACTGCAACAATCGCAGCTTCCATTATAATTCCCGTGGGTACTTAACCTTTAAGAGGTGATTTTTTCCTGTTGTTGGGATTTTATCTTCTGACGTTTATTGGAGACATCGAATAGAGTTCTCAGAGTGTCTATAGTGAGAAGAGACGATGTTTGCTCTCTTGATCTTTTTGTGCGTAAGAGCCTAAATAAAAGATAACTTTTTCCTTATTAAAGCCCTTTGAACAGTCTTGAGATGTTCCTACAGACTCTATTAAATTAACCTGTTGCTTAACTGTTACGAGGAAATTGTGCCTTTAACAGTCAGTTTAGTTTATAAAATATTTTGAGCAATTATTAGAGAAAAAGTCACTTCAATAAAAACCTTTTGTAACCTTTTTGTTATTTACAGCCAACCTGGCAGAATGAAGCCTCCTGAGGAAATGGCAGCGCTTTAATTGAATTATCAAAAGTCATGACACCGTCACACTGCCCCCTGCTGGATCTTTGATCCTACTGCAGAGGGTAGTTACAAAAAGTACCTTTAAGAACAAGACTTAAGGGTAATTTGCAAGTATTATACAGGTGCATGTGCAGCAGACTCACAGACATCAGCACAGACACAATTATTCTTATTTTATTCATTTGTGACGATGAACTCGACTTGCTGGGTCATAAACATGAGCTATAGGACAGTCTCTCAGATTATCCAGCAGGTGCATCTCCCTCACACACACACACACACACACACAGGCATCCAACATTAGATCAGTGTGATGTGTGATTAATTAGATCACATTTCCACAGCAGCAGGCCCACAGGGCTGTAAATAGGTGGTAATGTGAGGCAGTAAAAGTCTGAGGGACAGACTGGGACACTGATACACATGTGTGCACAAATACACACACACATGTGTGATGATACATCTGTGAGGACCATGAGACACTGCAAGGACAACACAAAGAGGAATCCTGACCAATAAGTCCACAATTTCCTCAGTCACAGGTTTCAGTGAATGCAAGGCAGACGTAGCTGTGTGCTGGGAGCCTCCAGCAGAAATAAAATGAAAAGGGAAAAACCTGGGAGGGAAAATTATTCTTTGGAAGATTTTACAAAACGAGCTGTCCTGTTAAAGCGGTGTCAGGTAGACGTGACATGTGGGAAATCCATTTTCTTAGATCAGCAGTCTGAGTGCTCATGTCCAGACTTCTCTCCTCTGCTATCATCAGATCTTCTGACAGGACACTGAAGTGTTTCTAAGTCGGAGTAAAATCTCTCTAGTGTGCCCGAGGTCTGCCTGAGGGGCTTCTCCTGGTGGGACACACCTGTAAAAATGTAACCTAGCAAGTGTCCAGCAGGCATCCTAGTCAGAAGCCCGAACGACCGAGCTCTACTCTCTAGATGAACAAGCCTTCCTTTCTGGAAATACCCTCCCACATAAAGCCAGGAGCACAGATCAGTCAGGTAAAGCCTTAACCTTCATCACGAGTGTGATGAGGCTGGGATGAGCCATCTTGAAGTCAGTGGGGAAAAAGGTGAAATTGGCACACCAGGGTCAGAGTGACTTGGTGCCCCAAGTGGAGGATCTCAAGTACCATGGGTACAGACTGATGGATGGATGTGTGCAGCTTCTGCAGCCCCAGTCTGCTCAGCTATGACCTCGAGGTGTGGGGAGGATGAGATCGTGGTTATCAGAGCCACAAATGAGACTCCTCTGTTCGTTAGAGAAAGGGTGAGGAGCTCAGTTAATCTTTCCCCTCACCTGGCAGATTGTCGCCCTTCCTGAGGTTAGTTCTGCTGAAGATCTCTTCCTCTCAAAAGGGACTTCTTCCTCTCCACAGTAGCCAGTGTGGTTATCTGATCCTTAATATTGCACAGACTTTGTCTTATAATCAAATGACCATGACATAAGAGTTGCTGTAAAGAGATTCTGTATAAAAAAAATAAATAAATAAATACCGCATTAGTATTTGTAATTCAAATGACCAAACTGCAGAGAAAAGCATAACAGATGCAAAATATTTTATCTTTTCATTTATTTCAATGAGACGTCACAGCATGTGGAAAAATAATTTATTCCACGTCAACTTTTGGCGTAACGAAGCATCCTGCAGCACGGGATCATTCAGAGCGCTCTCATTGGCTGGTATTCTGGCAGTGACATCAAAACATCTGCTGATCCGGAAACTTCTGGGCTTAAATAGATTTGATTAACAGCTGATGCTGGTCTTTAATTTATTGCTTTCATTTTTTTTATTTAGTTTTTGTTGTTAGCTCCGAATCTTAAAGGTGAAAAATTAGCAAAACTGACGAAACAAATGAATGAACATGTGGTTCGCTCTGCTTGTGCTGACATCAGTGAGCGGATGAAAACTCACGCAAATCATCAAAGATATTTATATTTAATAAAATATGATCTGTTCTCAGGAACCAGCCTCATTTGACTCTTTTCAGCAGTTCCGTCTGATAGGATGAGAAGAGATTTTAAAAGAATTGCATGAATTGAATGCAGACCATGCGTTGATGGGTAAACAGCACCCTCTTGTGTTCAGACGAGGAATGACTCAAACAGCATCATCGTCTCAGTTTTAAGATCCATTTTTTAAAGCAAGCAAACTGAGATATTACTGTGTTGTTCTTTGTTTGTTTGTTTATTTACGAATTATTTCAGTTTCAGTTTTCTTCTGTAATCATTTATCGGACTATCAGTTCCCCATTTATTTACTTTCTTTCCACAGTTTTACTCTCAGCAGCCAATTTGTTGTTTTCAACCAACCAGCAGTCGTACAGTTAAACCCATGCTGCATAAATTAGCCCTCCCTCCATCTCCTGAAGAAGCTTTGCCTTTGCAGGCCTCCACTGTAAATAAGGATGTGTGCTTAATGACTTTCCTGACTAGCAAACATTTTTTTATTTGTAAAAACTGATCTTAAGAGCTTGAAAAGAAGATAATTTATTTATTTTTTTTTACATTTGTGAGGATGTTTCACGTCTCATTCAAGAGGCTTCTTCAGCTCTAAAAGAAAAAGGTGTTGAGTCCCAGGTATTTAACCTGTAGTGGCCCCTGTGGAGGTGCTCGCCCACCCACTGTTGATCATTAGACTTGTCACATGACCCTGAAGAACTGAAGAAGCCTATTGGTTGAAAAGTGAAACACCCTCACAAACTTTGTCTTCATTTTTCAAACTCTTAAGACTACCAGTGAGAATATTGTGAATATAATAATAATTATTATTATAATTATAATAACAATAATAATAATAATTATTATTATTAATATTATTATAACAATAATAATAATATTAATAATAATGATAATTATAATAATAATAATAACAATAATTACAATAACAATAATAATGATAATAATAATAATAATAATAATAATAATAATGTCTTATCTTATCTTATAACTCTCTGTGTTATTTTTCAAACACAGAGAGTTATAAAAAGTACCTTCAGCGACGTCCTTCTTATTTGTCTCCAAAGCAGAAATGAAGCAAATTCAAATCACATTTTTAAATCATCTTCTACATTAATGTAATAATTGATTTATTTGCTCTCTGTTGATGTTTTTCCCTCACTGCCTGTTTGTTGTTGGGTAGATTTTGGCACTTTTGATCCTTCATTTATTTTTTTTTATTTTTTATTTTTATTTATTTAAACATTTTGGACACGAATCGAAACATCCAAACTTCTTTTCCGATCCTTTCGTCCTTTGTTAAAGTTTCCTTCATTTTTCCAGCCTTTCTTCAGAAACACGCTTGTGTTCAGGCCGGATCAGAAACATCATCATGTGCAGGAAATAGCTGCACCGCTCGCCCTCCTCTTCCTCCTCCTCCTGTTTGAGTCTCCTCTGAACTCCAGTAACCTCTCTCCCTCTCCTCTCTGTTTTTGGGGGAAAGGCGTGTGCGAGCGCGTCGCTGCCAAGCGGCCTGAAGCTGAGGACTCTGCTCCTCCCGCTCTCCCAGATGTTGCTCCTGCTCTCTCCCTCTCTGTCCCACACTTTGAGGCGTTGCTATGAATCAAACCAAATATTCCTCCTGACAACAGATGCCTCTCCCCTCTCAGCTCCTCTGTGCTCTCACATCAGCACAAACCGACGGCGATCAGAGAGGATGAACCGACCAACCCGCTGTCCTCACGCGCACGCACACACGCACGCGCCTGTGTTTTTATTCAAAGTCAACACATTATGGAAAACCTTTTATTTACTTAGATTTTTCATTTATCCACCAAATAAACAAATAAAGATCATTTTTATGCAGTTTGCTTCATATTCCTCTGGTCCCTTCACCCCCGTGTCACATCGCAGAGGAGCGTCGCCACCAGGCGGCAGAGGAGCTCACCGTCACGGTAACACACGATGTGTGGCCCAAATGTGCATTTGAAAAAAAATCATACTGTTGACTGAGACGCAGGCTGGGAGTTTATTTCTCACTTCCAGGATGAAGAAACATTTGCATGTTGACAAACAACGATTAAGCTTCAGTAGTTACTGAAGTTGTGTATAACACAACCTACAGTTGTGTTATATCAAACCTGTCTCCTCCATCCACACAAGGCTGAGTTTTCACACTCAGAAATGTCCTCCACCTATTTTCTTTCATTTCGTGATGATTGTGGTGGATCAGCGTAGCTGCTAACACACACACACACACACACACACACACTCTAACTTCAAAGTGCGGAAATCTGGGTATTAGCTTGTGTGCTGTGCACACCCAGACACATCTGTGTTGCAAGTGTTGGTTATATGAGCAGGTCCAACATGAACGTACAACTGGGAGGATTGAATTTATATCTGTCTCTCTATTAACTTAATGCATCAGTGGGGAAATTACAGAAATTGATCGGTGAGCTATCGCCAATCACTTTGCCCAGCGTTGACCCCTGGCTGTGCTCGCGTCGTTAGCAATTCTGAGACCCAAATGTCAGGAGTTAAAAGTGTCCCAGATTCTTTCATTTCCAATAAAATGATCAGTGTAGCTGTTCTCCCAGCTGTTACAATGACGTTTAACAGCCTGCTATCTGTGAAATAATGATTTTACAGTATTTAGTTGAGTCAGAAGCTAGCAAGACTTTAGCCGGCTAGCTTCCACCTAAAGATGATATGACAGTACGAAGCCTTTCTAAAGAAGCGAACCATCAGCTCTGCTAGAAATTTGAACACAAACCAAGATGAAGATCTAAATACGAGTAACATATCTAGCTACCATACCTGGTACCATACCTGGTAGCTAGGTATGGTTTGGCTAATATAAACACATTAGCGCAGCAAAGATGGAGGATGAGGCTGAAGTTGTTCTCAATAGAAGTCATCATTATGCTGCTCTTTGAGTCAGCCCAACTAGCACCCAAATACGTACTGGACCACCGCGAGTCCATGGGCTGTAGTGAGTTTCAAAACTGAACTTAAAGATGTGTTTGACCTGATTATGGATGGAGCCAATCCAGCTAGCATAGGGCGAAAGGCAGGAGGGTACATCCAGGCCAGGCTGCCAGTGTCCCATTGGATAAGACGGACAACCTGCACATCAACAGTGCTGATAATAAACTGAAGAAGCTGAGAATGACCACTCAAGAGTTTGTGAATGCTCGTATCTGTTCAAATAAAGAAGATAAAAACAACCAAAGCCCATTAAAAAGATGAGGGCCCATCCAACACAGGACTGATCTTTAAACTGATTCTGGCAGCAAGATAAACCTTTAATAACTACGTATAATCTATAATCAAGCTTCTTGCAACATTTTTACTTTTTGGATACTCGCTGGTTTGCCATCCAGTCCACATCTGCTCAGAGACAGAACCTGGTTACCTGAGATCCCCATATTAGGGATGTTAAAGTGAATGTTTAAAGCAGGCTGCAGCCCGGGTTTGGCTCACAGGGATTATTTGTGTATGCAGTGACCTAATTGCTTGAAACTTCAGCTATGTTTTGATATCAGGCTCCATTAATGTAATAGTCTACATATAACAGAACATAAGGAAAGGCCAGAAACGCCTCGTTTAATAACCTTTGCGAGGATAAACACACACGTTTGTGTCCTTCAGCGGACTGCTCACTCATTCATTCACTCTTTATGTTTTCATCTCCCGTCTCTCGCTCATTTTCCAGATCTGTGTCGGACCCCAAATTGTTTAAGGAGAGATCCGCAGCCCATAAATCCATGAGTCAGCCGCAGTCCAGCTGCTCTTATGTAACATTCCCATAATGCAACAGTGCCTGGTCCCTCAGTCTGCTGCCTCGAATCCCAGCACGCCACGATGCAACAAAGAGGAGAACAAATCTGATCTGTCATCAGACATAAACACAACATGTCTGTTTACTACAGCTGATGTCTCCGGCGTGGGCCGGAGGCTCACACGAGAGCAGCAGCTTTGTGTTTCACCATCAGGTGCTGAGAGGCCCGAGCGAATGAACGACTGAGGTCCAGAAGCCATAAAAATCTCTGTGCTGACGCAAAACACATCTGCTGTTACAGCAACCCTCAGCGCTTGCTGCTGAACAGACTCTGAGCTCGGAAAACAAACAGAGCTCGAGCCGACGGCGGGACCAATTTTAGAAAAGCTGGTGCCTGAAAGCTGCTTTCGGTTCCTCTACAAAAACAAACTGCTTGTCCAAAAAGTCCATTTTTACCCAGCAGCTGACCACCTCTGTGCGATGAGTGAAGCTCAGCAGAAAGTTCTCCACTTCATGTTCACGTGTTCCTCGGGTTATTCTGTTGTCACGGGTAAGTCAAAGACGGGGACACAATATTAGGAACCTTACTTTTATTTCATTCAGATTTATTACAGGAATGTTTCCTATAACGCCTCGAGCATCGTTGCTCTCCTTCAGCAGGTTGTAGTTGTTGTTGAGGAGGTTGAAAATGTTTGAAACCTGAAACACATCTTTAGTTTGTCACATAGAAAGTTTGCAGACTTCTGGAGCTTTTCAACCCGGCTTTAGCCTGAAAAAGCTACGTGGGCCCGCCACCCACAGGAGGGGTCGTACAGGTTCAACGCTCTTTGAATCAGTCAGAGATGGAGGTCCTCGAGGCCCAATCATCAGTTCCAAACCGGCTGAAACACTAGTTCATGCATTTATTACTTCCAGGCTGGACGACTGTAATTCATTATTATCAGGAAGTCCTAAAAACTCACTGAAAATCCTTCAGTTAATCCAAAATGCTGCAGCAAGAGTCCTGACAGGGACTAGAAAGAGAGAGCAAAACGAGGTTTTGAATAGGATCAGGCCCCATCTTTTCTGAAAGACCTCATTTTACCGTATCACCCCAATAGAGCACTACTTAAAAGTAGAACTGGAGGCAGAGCCTTCAGCTGCCCCTCTTCAGTGGAACCAGCTTCCAATACTTTTAATATTCGGCTCAACTTTCCTTGTGACAAAGCATATGGTTAGGGCCGATCAGGTGACCCTGAATCCCCCCTTCATTACCCTGCAGTAGGTCTGGGTGTGTGTTTCGGTGAGCTGCAGCATTTCAAGCTGACATTTCATCAAATCAAGATGTTAACCAACTAAAAAAAGGATGATACAGAAGATGTGATTGGTTGGAGCTGCATCCACTGAAACTTAGCGTACACTTAAACCTATATTAACCTATAAATACAAGACAAAAATACACACTGTGGCACTCGGCTTGTCCCCTAAATTGCAACTGGCACTGCGAGGTCCCAGCAAAAGCAGCACGTTGTCACCACTAACCATATATTTCAGCTCTGCTTCGTTTGATACAAGCCTCAGTTGTCTGACTTTATATTGGCCTTGGAATAAAAGTGAGTGCAAAAGAGCAGAGCTTGCATTATGAGAATATCTGATCTAAAAATGTGTTCAAGGCTTTTCCAGGACCTGCAGAAAGACTGGAGCTGTTTTTAGGAAACCAGACGGAGAGTTCAGATGATCTCAAGCTTACCGAGAAAACCACACACACACACACACACACACACACACACACACACACACACACACACACACACACACACACACACACACACACACGCACAGATTTGTGAGGAGCTGTTCAGTTTCTTTATGTTCAGTGAGAGTTGGCCTGTAGCCCAGATCCAGTTTCTCTAATTATGGACAGAAGTTAAATTGTGGCGGTGACGCAGAGTCTGCAGCTCCACACAGTCAACGCAGGAGGAATCACAGCTCCTTACTTCCCTTCAGCGTCCTTTCAAAACAAAAGTACTAGTGTGGAAATAGCAAAGTATACAATACATTTAGATTTATCATCAGAGACACAGATGCTCAGTGCTCACAGTGTGCCAGTTATTTTCTGACCACTTGTTTGATGTCCATAAATAAATCTCACAGAAAACAGAAATTCTGATAATAAGAAAATCCAAATGAGCAGAGGAAAGAAAAGCAGACAAACAAGACCAAACAAAGTGTGGGAGAGAGCAGGCAACAGCTTTTATATCTCACAAAGAAAATTCCTTTAAAAATGTTTATCCAAAAACAGATAAACGAGGAAATATTTTCTTTCTCGTTAACAGATTTCTGCACAAGCACGTCCCTCCCACCTGCTGATGAAATATCAGATGACGATTTTTTGACATAAATCACAAGATGATCACTTTATGTTATATAAATAAAATTATTGGTTTCTTAACTTTAAGCAATGTGATTTAAAAAAATTATTAATGAATGCACTTATTTATGTAATAATTATTTTTAATTGCGTATTTTCTATTCTTACTTTTTTGATTGGACCTTTTTTGCAGGTATTTATTGATTCTTGCTGCGTTTATATTTGCTTGAATTACTTAAATTCACAGAGATCGTGAAAGTTTCAGCGCCAACATGTGTTTATTCTTTCGTTCTCTCTTCTAAAGCTCATGTTGCCCACTGTCTGCCGTTATTTCCTCCTCTCTCTAGCTCTCTCTCTCCCCCGTGTGTGTGTGTGTGTGTGTGTGTGTGTGTGTGAGAGAGAGAGAGAAGCTGTGCTCTCCAGGCGCCTCCTCCTTCTCCAAACATGGCGCCGGCCCGCAGCTGTGCTGCCTCCCCGTCAGACGACGCAGAGAGGGAGAGAAAGAGAAGAAGAAGCGGGTAGAAACTCGCCCCAAACTTTAGGAAAAAAACTTAATTTAAAACCAACACTGCTTCGTGCTTTTTAAAGTACATCGGAGACTTTACGCGCCGCTTTTGGAGACGTTTACGCGTCAGGCTGTGCGCGTAACGGAAAGCCCACCTGTCCGACGAAGGTAGATTTCACTCCGTTTCTCGTAGGATGTGAATCTTCCTGATTTTTGTGAAATAACGGAGCAGAGCGAGCAGGCAGCCGGGGGGCTCGGGGTCAGAGCTGGCTCTGGTTAAAAACATGTGCAGCCCTGTGACCAACAGCAGCGCAGAGGCTGTAGAGGAGTGAGTCTTTCCAGGGGACGGGGAAAAACGCAAAGCAACGTTTCCACTCTTCCACACTCGGAGGATGGATGGAGAACATTCTGCGCTGTCAGGAGTTGAGAGGGAGAGAGAGAGGCTCCCACCAATTTACAACAGCTCCCCTCCTGCTGTAAGAAACCCGCCTTTTATCTTTATCTACTACAACAGAGCGATCCCTGTCATCATCTGTTTGTTGCACAGAAAACACGTTTCACGCGCTACTGGTTGTTCTGCTGATAACGAGGCATATTCAAAAAGTTATACAAATAATAAGCAACGTTTGAACATTACAGGTAGAAATGTTAGACATCATTATCCGGTTTGAAAAAGACAATATATGAATTCAGGTTGAGGTTTTTCATGCATGTGCTTTAAAAAGACAAACCAATGAGAGGTTTTTAGGAAGCTGGTGCAGGTTCAGGAACAGCACTGGGGTCTGTGTGCCCATACTGCTACATTCAGAACTGATTGTTTGAGTTTTACTGTGTAATAATAGATATCAGGCGTTTTCTGCATCATTGTGCATTTATTGTACAGGCAGCTTTGCCTTCACACAGACTTTTCTAAGAAACAATAAAAAACCGTTATGCAACACAAACCACCGTAATTAGAACAAAGGATTTTACTGCAGGTCATCACTGCATGAGTCTCTGAGCGTGCATCTTTTTTAATGCAGTTTCATGTTCCACTTGATCCAAAATCATTTTGTAAGAAGACAAAAATCTTCACTGTTTGTACTTCAGGAATCAGGTACATGATTTGAACTTGTGTAAAGTCCCCTAAACGTCCTGAACAGATAGAAAGGTGACATTTAACAAAAAAAGACGGCACTTTTGTTGCTTTTTGGAAAAAGTGATGCCCCTGCCTTACATAATGACGCCTGACTCCAGCTCTCCAGCAGTGATGTAATCATCCGAACACAGAGCCGCGCGCTCGCCTCGCTCGTCGGGCTTTTCACCGGCGTTGTGTTCGGTTTGATTCTCTGTGTCACTCTGGAGCAGACTGGCGGGCTCGCTGGCTGCTCCGTTGATGTCATCTACATTGTGTCAGGGAGCAGGAATGTGCAGATCAGAAGGTTCGGGGCTAATAAACAGTCTGTCACTGCTGAGACCCACTCTGTCTGGAAATGCCATAAAGTGGCCGCATGCGCTTTTCTGGCCCGACTGATTCTGATTCTTCTTCAGAAGTTTTCTGGCTGCTCAGGCTCAGTGCGAGCTGCAAAGATTCAGGCTTCAAGTTTGGAGAAACAGCTCCTGGAGACAGTGGCTGCCATTGTTTTACCCACCAGTAAAAACAGACCAATTGAAGGCAGCTGGTGCTCCCTGTTTTTTATTTTTTACCTGATCCAGAATTCTTGTTTCGGAGAGTTCCCGATGATGAGAAAGCGTGTTATTATCTGGAAGACGTTTTCCAGAACTCCAAGAGTTTGATGAGCTGATGGTTACTTAAGATTAAGTCAAGTAAAACCTGACTCAGCAGATTCATGGCAAACATTTTTTGGGTTTCAAGCTCTGATTGTTGGGTTCTGCTGTTTTTCTCTGAAAGTATTTCAACTGTGGCTTATTGCATATAAAATCAGCCAAATCTTCTGGCTGCCTTGTGTTAATTGTTATATTGAGATTGAAATAAAAATAGTTTCTCTGGTGCTTCAGAGTTTAGCAGTGTGAGCTCACAGGTGGACGCTCCTCCTGTTCTCCCAGGTTTGTCCTGGAGCTGGCTTAGTTCTCGGCTCAGGGAATTCTTAAACGCTTTGCTTCCAGGTTTAAAAAAAATCTTTGATAGACTCTGTTTATATGTTTCCACTCCACGCAAACGTTCACAGCAGCATCTCTGTAGATATGTTGATTTTTATTACACACAGCATTTCCATCATCCATCTGACGGCGTCCACGATTATTTTGATGTTGTTCAGTCTCCTTTGTCTTTGTTTAGCAGCTCAGTTGCTGGTAAGCAGCTAGGCCCCGCCCTTTATTCTTTCATGTTTTCTCTGTTGATCATTGCCACGGCAACGCGTTTCAAGTACCTGCTGATTGGCCTATTAAGAAAAGCCTTGAAGCATAAATTAAGTGGCACAAGCTGAGTGCGATTTGATTTGCAGATGACTTTCCGAGAATGCCTTCGACAGACCTGGCTAATCCATCCATGATAATCCATAACCAGGGAATTCAGTTTAAAATGAATTACATGTGGATTTGAAGATGAGATTCCCAGTTTGCAGGAGAAAATGTTTGTCAGACAGAAATGCTTTTTTCTACAGGTTTCCTGGGTGACATTCGTGTTTATCCACAGCAAACAGCCAGCATGCTAACTGAATCTTAGCTGACAGCTCGCTAGAAATTGAAAGAGCAGCAGTGCTTCAGTGAGTGTGTTTGTGTTTGTGTTCATCTCAGCTTCAGACTAAACTCAGAACTCCACAGAAACTCTTGGTGTTCCCCTAGTTTCCCTTTAGTCCAGGGTGACATCGGGGCTTTCCTGTGACTTTGAACACAACACGCCGGCTCTGAGCTTCAGGTTCTCTTTGAACACGCAGTGCACATCTGATTTCTGCGTCTTAAAGAAAGAGCTCAACTTTATTTACTTTGCCACGGCAGACAGCGCGTCCTCAGCATAAGCAGGACTGATCATCAGAGCATGTGACCCCGGTGTAACCTGCAGTGTTTCACATCACTTTTTGGTATAATCTCAGCTCGCTTCACATCTCCAGCAAGGTGGTACTAAATAACGACGCTCTTGTGCACGATTACCAAACCAAAGCCAGCTCAGAGCCAGGCAGTACTGGGCCACTCTGTCAGTGGTTTGGGGAGTTTTTCTTCAGATATTGGCGCTTGGTGAAAAATACTAACGGGACTAATGCTTGCTTTATTTTGCCATGACCGGTCTCCAAACTGATGCCAGACTTGTGGTGATGATGCTGATGATGATGCACCAGAATGAGCTCACTGATTCTGTGAGCCATCTCGGATAAATGTCGGCGGCTCACTGGAGCTGATTTCAGCCTAAATCAACCCAAACCAGCTGACTTGAAGTTTAAATCTGGGATCCAGAGTCAGACTAACATCTGGTGCTGTGCTTCCGAAGCTCAGCCAGATGTGGCATCATTAAGCCGCACTTACTCAAACTTGATGAGGAATAATGTCTGCGTGTTTGGAAACCATTTCTAACAGACTGTTGAGTCTCTGTGTTCAGGAAGCAGACTGCACATCAGCTGCAGGTCAATCTGCAGGATGAGATCGTGAACTGAAGCATCTATAGCTAAAGACAGTGCTTCACGTTTATATACAGTATATTAGACCTGATTAGAGATGAGCAGCTGACAGAGGCGAGGCTGAGCAGAGGGTGTGAGACACAGTCAGACGCTGAGCTCTTCGTGGCGTGGTTTCTCTCTGCATGACAGCATTTCCTCTCAGACTAAATGACCGAGCAGAGCCGGACACGACGGAAATCACAAGACTGCTGCTGAAGCCGTTTAATTACTGTCAGATGTGAAGCGGGATCTAGTTATCGAGAAAACTTGAGCAGGAATGATTTGGTGACGGCCTCGTTTCCTTGATCGAGTTGTTTATGCTGCACGCTTTCCCGGACATCACCTGTCAATCAGCTGGCGTGGGCGGGCCTGTGGCGATGATGAAAGAGTGAGTGATGTGGCTTCACTGGGAGAGGACTGTAATTATACACACATCCCTTCTAAGGGAGGGATGCAGGAAAGCAGCTCTGCGTGAAGAGAACGGAGACGTTTACAGCGGCGCTTCGGTCTCTGTGAGGTCTTCATGTCGATATTTAGCATCTTAGTTTGGCTTTTAGTGCATTAATTAGCACCATTTATGAAGCAAATATACTTATATACAGCATATATATCATATATACAGCAAACTGATGTCAGTGTCGTTAATTTCATGAACATTTATCAACAAAAATGTTCTTAATGGAAACCAGCTGAGCTGATAAATGATAATAAATGCAAGTAAAAAATGTATAAAATATCTCAACAGTGTCGTTGTTGTATAGGTCACAGTTATGGGATGTTATGGGATAGCTTGCCCACAGTTCTTGCCCATCTGCCGGCTGCTTTGCAACCCACCTCCACCTTTAGCTTAAGATCGTTTTTGATTCTGGGCACAAAAGCAGTGATGAGCAGTCAGGCTTGCAGCGTTATACCTGTTTCCACTGTGGCCACAACATTTGTCTCTGGAGTGCTCGTTTTGGCTCGACCCTGTTTTATTGGGGTTTGTTGCTAATTAAAGGGGAAAATGGGTCTAAAGGAACCGTTCAAAAGATTTAAGTAAATGCATATCCGTATCTGTTTTTAAAAACCTTTTAACACCAAATTGTCCTCTGAAGATAGATAAGATAGAGTCCTTACAATATTCTAGAGAGAAGCCCCAACAATAAGAAGATCCTTTGGAGATGACGGGGAGGAAGAACTTCCTTTCAAGAGGAAGAAATGGTAAATGGCCTGTATTTGTATAGCGCTTTACTAGTCCCCAAGGACCCCAAAGCGCTTTACACAACCAGTCATCCACCCATTCACACACTGGTGATGGCAGCTACATTGTAGCCACAGCCACCCTGGGGCGCACTGACAGAGGCGCCACCGGGCCCTCTGACCACCACCAGTAGGCAACGGGTGAAGTGTCTTGCCCAAGGACACAACGACCAAGACTGTCCAAGCCGGGGCTCAAACCGGCAACCTTCCGATTACAAGGCGAACTCCCAACTCTTGAGCCACGATCGCCCCAATCTCCAAGACAGATCTGCTGTGATTATTTGGATGTTAAATACTGGTTTTGTTGTCAAATAGCTGTATGAGTCTGAATGTAAGTTTGCAAAAAAATTCAAAATAAAAACATTCAAATCTGAGGAAACATGGATATCCTGACTTTTGTGGAAATGTCCTTAAACAGCTGTAGTGAAAACACCAAATGTCAGGCTCGCAGAGTTAGAAAGCTGTCCATTAAACGCTTTTTGCAGAATTTCTCAACTTGTGGCGATTTAACGACCTCAGATGGAGCGACTGCTTTACTGCCTGCACTGAGTGGAATTTAAATTCACTTTAATTTGAAGTAATGAGAATCTTCTTCGACATGTGATTTATTGAATGATTTCAGTGTCTGCTTTTGTATTCCTGCATTAATTCTGGGTTTTCAAAAAGTGTTTGATCTGATTTGAGTGAAAAACCTGTTGCATCTCATTAACACTGTGGAACGTCGGAGCTGAGAGATGAAAGGGCACGTGTCGGCTCGTGTGTGTGTGTGTTGTACTACTTGTATTCTGCGTGTGACACATAAGACCAGTGTTGGGGAGTAACGGAATACATGTACCGCCGTTACGTATTTAAAATACAAAATATGAGTAACTGTATTCCGTTACAGTTAGCGTTTAAAAAGGTGGTATTTAGAATACAGTTACTTTGTTGAAATAAATGGATTACACGGCGGTACTTCCCTGTTTCATATTGTGGCGGGTCAGGACTGTTTGGGTTTTGTTTGACAGCTACGTTCTGTTGTTCCAGGCGGCAGCGTTACGGTTGCCATGGTTACAGGGTGACGCTCTCTCTCTGCGTGTTTCCTGGGTGAGAGAGCGCCTGTTGTTGTTGTTGTGCTAAGCTAACAGGCAGAATGCTACAGGTATAGCTCTAAAGAATGTAGCATCATGGGCAGTGTAGTCCGTGCTGCAGGGAGAATGGACTGCCATACCCGTTATGTGTCTGTGAGCGAGGGAGGGAGAAAAAGGAAAAGTACGAGCTGTCATCGAGCAGAAACGGGAGCTGGAAGCATGTAAATATAATAATAACCACTGCAGCCAAGAAGAGAGCCTGACGAGCCCAGCTGTAAGTAAGCTATTAAGACTCGACTGTACACCGTGTTCGTGTTTTCCTCTGAAACAATAAGTTCCGTTGGAGCAGCCTTTCAACGCCTCTCTCTGTCTCTGCTAGCAAAGTTGACCCAGACAACAAAGTAAAGCTAGTTTTCAGCTACGAGCCGACACAGAACCCACCGTATTAGCCAGAGGTCCCTTTACTACGGTTCGGAGCCGCGGACCTTCAGTAACAGTAATAAATCACAGCAATAGTACATTCATGTAGTTGTAAACAGCATGATAATATATTAAGTAATCCAAAGTATTCAGAATACGTTACTCTCATTGAGTAACGTAACGGAATACGTTACAGAATACATTTTGGGGCATGTATTCTGTAATCTGTAATGGAATACATTTTAAAAGTAACCTTCCCAATGCTGCATAAGACTGCACATACACAAATGAGCCACAACATTAAAAGCACTGCTGGGTGAATCACTTGTTACAATCCAGTGTGCATTAAGAAGACCTCCTAACTTTGAGACTGTTCAAATGGACTAGTTAAAAATTTGAACCACTACCCAGTTGTGATGAATGGGGAAACTATCATTAGAGACCAGAGAGCATTTTTCTGTGTGTGTAAGACTGTAAACGTCTGTATTTCTACTGTGAAGTTGGCTATTTTTGCGTTGGGGTCTATTGGGACTGACTTTGGAAGCAGCCTCAAGTGGACGTTAGAGGAACTGCAGCTACCGGCACTCCCACATTACAGGCCTCACCCACAGCCCACAGGACTGTAAGCTGCCTCAGTAGCACAAGAGACACACATGCAAAATGAGACAGGTGGTTTTAATAATGTGGCTGATCGTCTATGCCATCATCGTAATCCTTTTTCTTTTTTAAATGTAGCATGTACCTGACTGTTTCTGTTCTTTTTAGTGCTTTAGAGAAAATAACATGGAAAAACAACTGTGTGTGTGTGTGTGTGTGTGTGTGTTTGTGTGTGTGAGAGAGAGAGAGCGTGGTGTGTTTGCGGCTGTCATGAGCGGCTGCTGTGCATCTGTTGAACTCTCCACCTCCTCTTCCTTCCACCTCTCGAGCCTCCTCTACGATCTCTTCTCTCCATCTGTTCTTTCATTTCCATTTCTTCACTGACTTCCTGTCTCATATCCTCCTTCATTTTTCCCCACTTTCTCTCATCTTTTCTGCATTACTTCACTTTCCCTCACTTATCCTTCTTTCCTGCTCTCTCTTTTCAACATGCTTTCTCTCCTCTTCTCATCTTGTTACCACATTTTTCTCATTGCACTTGTGGTTCACAGACACCCAAAACTCATCAAGTACCAAAAAGATTAGACGTGTGATTCATCACAGAGAAGTTCATTCACTCGGTTCAGGTCATGTTGTCATTGTCTGTTCATGCAGCTGAAAACCTGATTTCATGTAGAGGTTCTGACTCTAGAACAAGCTAGAGCACCACTAAGTGCTGGTTTCTTGGTGTTATGGGTGAAATCTGGGCTTAAAACCTGGCCTAACCTGGATCATCTAGAAGAGATGAGATGGAGGTCGTGTCTGGTTTCAAAGGGCTCCATAGTTCTGTTTTAGTTTGTATGTGATTGGATCTCGGAAAATAAACAGAGCTGGTTTTCCATAAAGTTTTGGAGTAAAAGGTTTGTGTGTGTAGCTGAAGTCATGTCCGGTAGTCTCTCACTAAAGCTGGCATCTCCACTTTGATTCTCCACGTTTCTCTCAAGGTGACGTTGATTATGGAGTTACAGACTGAAGCGTTTGAGTCTTCAGGACGGTTCAAAAAGATAAAACAAAGGAGGAGATAACTGGTCTGTTGTGTGTGCATGCAAAAAAACCTCATCTCCACTCGTCTTCATGATCATGTTTTTGTGTGGTAGGGTTTGGGGCGAGGAGCCAAGCAGCCTTTTCCATTTCTGGGCACCTTCATCTCCACGCTCAGCCAGAGGAGGGACATGGCTGGACGTGGACTGGCTGGCGGCATCATGGGCAACTTGACCGGTAACCACGGACTCAGACACGGTGAGTTCAGACACAACTTATTATTATTTCAGCAAACAGAGTGCTTTTGCCCCTTTTCTGTCTTTCTTTGCACATCGAAAAAATGCCGTCTCTATCGTCCATTCTGTGTTCGTGCCTTTAGTCCAGGACCAGATTAGAGCTTTGGCTTTCAGGAAATGACACCGGACTCGAGCTAGCATTCGTAAAACATTATGAGTAAAAATAAAAAATAATTTAAAAAACAGTTAAAAAAACCTCCATCCATCTTCTTCCGCTTAGCAGGCTCGGGTCGCGTGGGCAGCAGCCTAAGGAGAGAAGCCCAGACCTGCCTTATCGTGGTGGAGGGGTTTGTGTGTCGCAGGGATCCCAGGGGCTTTGCTGTCTGGGGGCTTTTGCCACCTGGCAGGGTCTCCCATGGCAAACTGGTCCAGACAAAGAGCGATTCAGAAGAACCCTATGAGTAGAACACCAAGGGAACAGTTCACCCTTCCTGGGATAGAGTTACCGGGGCCCCGCCCTGGAGTCAGGCCCGGGAAGGGGGCCGAACGCGAGCGTCTGGTGGCTGGGCCTCAGTCCACAGGGCCCGGGCACAGCCCGAAAAGGGGACACGGGCCCATCAGCAGCCAGGAGCGAATTAAAAACTGTTTTGGCAAAATGTGCCTGTTGAAAGAACCTGACTGGAGAAACACTGCTCTGTAAACCCGAACGCTAAAAGGATTTAAATAAGAGAATTATTTGGAGTTATTTGTCCCTTTTTTCCATTATTTTAAGCCATACGTAAAAAAACGTGTAATGTGCATCTATGTTACTGCAAGAATGCTGAAGCGTTCCAGCAGAATTAGACTGTTGAGCTGTGATTGGGACAGACACACAACCATTCACACTGCACCACTGTGCCAACTGATTCATATTAATGAAAAATATTTGAACTGACATAATAAGAACTTTACCACAGACATCATACAGAGATCAGGAGATATGACACTCACAAACCCAAACGATGAAGATGGTGTGATGTTGTGAAACAGCTGCTGCTACAAAGTGTTTAAAACCTGATTTAGGGGCAAAGGTGCCAAACCTCTGAAGTGTTGGCATTGATATGAAAGGTTTGGCTTTCTGCTGGCATATTTAGATCGGATTAAGTTTTGAGACTCACTTCCAGAAGCACTTTAAATATTTGATTACGTGCAATGTGCACTACTTTACTGCAAAAAACACTGAAACTCTCAGAGCTTTTAATGTTTAGGTTCTTCACCATAAAAGCAATTGTGAGGCTTCTCTGTGGGTTTAAACGTGTAGATGGAAACACTTTGCCTTTAGCATCTTTAGTCAAATTGAACTTTTTTACTTCTACTTGTGCACCAAGCTTTGCTCCGACTTCCTGTCGTCTGAATCGGCACTGCTTCATTCCAAAGCAGTAAAGCTGCTCAGTGTTTCGGAATATTGTTCGCCGCCTCTTTGCTCTCTTGGAAGCACCGATCCCCGTCCTCGTCTGCGATGTAATGATGTGTTACTTCCTCTGTTTACAGTGTGCTTGATGTATGCACTCACACTCTGTTTATGCTGCCTGCAAATGATGACATCGCTACTCTGAAATGAAAAGCTTTGAAAAGGAAGAAGAGAAAAAGCTGTGCGGCTCTCGCAGTGTGAGAAGATCAGACGCCTTCACTAATAACGAGACACTTACAGACATTTTTAAGGGGTGATTCAGATCTCAGCTGACTCACAGTTGAAGCTCAAGTCACTTAGACTCAAGAGCTGGAAACAACTAATAATTACAAATGGTTTGTTCTCCTGCACGTGAGGCATAAAAACGTGTTTAGATAAGCTTTTTAGTTTCTCTTATTAAATTAGCATCGCAGTTATCAGATTGCGATCTTTTCTGCGTGGCTTTAATTACTTTTTCATTGTGAGCGTTTCGACGGTAAAGGGGATGCTGCTTCCTGTTAAAGGCGAGGTTGTTTTTAAATGCCGCGTGAGAACAGAGACCCGGCGGAGCACCCACCAGCCCACTTTGTCACCGCGGCTACTGATGCCAGAATAATTATACAAACCTCCGCCCCAAATGAAAACCATATGAAAGTGAAAACCATCAAGACACACACATGAGATATTGTTGCATTCCTCGGGCCCGTTACAGTCGGCCAGCCTGCTGGATAATCACCGCAATTTGCTACTTCATCTGTAACGTGTTACGGGTTTTTGTAGAGATTTGTCAAAATAAAAGTGGAGTTTGGTCTCAGAAGGAACGCTGTTCCACTGCAGCATGATATGACTCAATGCAGTAAATATATAAAGTGGCTAAATTGGTTGTACGAAGTGCAAAAGTCTATTTTCTTTGTATGTACTTCCGATGAGCTTTCTCGTCATTTTTTAAAGTGGTCTTGAGTAACAATTCTCGAGGCTTCTGCATCTCTTCTTTGGACTTTGGCTGCTTTTGCACTCGTTTTCAGTCCCGGCCTGGTACGTGATCAGTTTCAGAGAAGTGTCTGTTGAAACAATCAGATATAAAAAGGTAGCTAACTTAACAGACAATATAGCAAAAAATAAATAAAAAACAAATTTTAAATCAAATCTTTAGGAACCGTTTTACTTGTAGCCTCTTGCAAAAATACATCATATGTTCCTGTTTCTTTTGCTAAAAATATGAAACATGTCAAAGATATCACAGTGTGACTGAAACAACATTTTTGCACCAATGCGGTGATTTCCAAAGAACTTTAGCTGCCATGTCTCAGAATCCTTAAAAAAGTTGTGGAAACTATTTTCAATTCAATTCAATTCAATTTTATTTATATAGCAAATCACAACAAAAGTCGCCTCAAGGCGCTTCATAGACACAGAGAAAAACCCAACAATCATATGACCCCCTATGAGCAAGCACTTTGGCGACAGTGGGAAGTAAAAACTCCCTTTTAACAGGAAGAAACCTCCAGCAGAACCAGGCTCAGGGAGGGGCGGGGCCATCTGCTGTGATTGGTTGGGGTGAGAGAAGGAAGACAGGATAAAGACATGCTGTGGAAGAGAGACAGAGGTTAATAACAGATATGATTCAATGCAGAGAGGTCTGTTAATACATAGTGAGTGAGAAAGGTGACTGGAAAGGAAAAACTCAATGCATCATGGTGAACATATCCACCAAATTGTAATAAACAGTAGTCATGTAGCCACGTGCTCACACATAGAGCAGGTAACCAGCAATCATATTTTGCTGTGACGTGACTGAATAAGAAGCTATCACTGTGCACTGTGCTATCACTGTACCCCACAAACCAGGGTACATGTCAGGTACAAGGTGCACACATCATCTCCAGTCTGATGCTTGCTTTGTTCAGAAAGCTCTGCAGCAATGAAAGCAGGATTTAATGGAAAGCACTTGAAAACACTTTGGGAAGATCTCTCCCCCATCATCAAGAGACATCAAAGTAAACTCTGGAGAAAGAAAGAGAAGGAGGAAAAAGATGAATGTGACTCTTGTGATCAAAAGGTGTCATGACAACGGATGCTTGTTGTTGTCAGCTCAGTGATGTACGAGCTGACAAAGCAATGATAATTAGGATGGTGTGAAGGAGGAAGGTGAGAGACGGGAGTGAAGATGGAAGGTGAGATGTAACAATATGTTCTTCTCCTTATTGCAGCTTTTTATTTCACTGAGGCTGAGAAAATCACAACGAGTGATGAAATCGAAATTTCTATTTGAAATCTACTTCTACACATTTTTTTCACTATTGGATTAATTACTTTTTCTAAACCAATGATTTCTTCATTGTAGCATCTTTCCTCACCCTCAGGACAAAATGCAGACATTTAGCTGTTCTGTTGGTGGATGAGAGGAGTTTTTCTGTGATATAACACGTGCCCATCTCTGTTCTTGTGTCCCTTTTATCTTCTGCTTGCACAATCCTTCCACTTCTGCAGAATGAGCATCCACAATGCACCTGGACAGGGCTGCGCCTGCCTATTGTTAGTGTTGGGATTGAGGCTAATTATAAAGAGAATGGATGGATGGTCATCAGTGTGGGAGGATAGATGAATGCATGTGTGTTATGCAGCGCAGCCTGGCCTCTGTGATTGCACACTGATTGGGGTTAATAGCTGTTGTTGATTCATTTCTCTGTTTGTGGAGCTCTTTTACTCCCAGCACATATTCCCTACACCTACATGTTCCGAGAAACATTCAAAACAGGCCCAATGTCTGTTTTGCAGTTGTTGTTTTTATTTTCATTTTCTTTCCATGTGTCAGTTTAAACGCTGTCGAGCTGCAGATCTACAGCTGTAATTTACAGTTTGATGTTTTTATTGAATCCACCCACCCACCCATCTTCATCCATCCATCCCTCTTCATCCATCCATCCATCCATCTTTATCCATCTACCATCCATCCATCCCTCTTCATCCATCCATCCATCCATCATCAATCATCCATCCATCATTCATCCCTCTTTATCCATCCATCCCTCTTCATCCATCCATCCACCCCTCGTCGCTCATCCATCCATCATTCATCCCTCTTCATCCATCCATCCATCCATCTTTATCCAATTACCATCCATCCATCTTTATCCATCCATCATTAATCATCCATCCATCATCCATCCATCCATCTTTATCCATCTACCATCCATCCATCCATCCATCCATCTTTATCCATCTACCATCCATCCATCCATCCATCCATCTTTATCCATCTACCATCCATCCATCATCCATCCATCCATCTTTATCCATCCATCGATCATCAATCATCCATCCATCCATCCATCCATCCATCCATCTTTATCCATCTACCATCCATCCATCCATCCATCTTTATCCATCCATCGATCATCAATCATCCATCCATCCATCTTTATCCATCTACCATCCATCCATCCATCTTTATCCATCCATCGATCATCAATCATCCATCCATCCATCTTTATCCATCCATCATCAATCATCCATCCATCCATCCATCTTTATCCATCCATCGATCATCAATCATCCATCCATCCATCTTTATCCAGCCATCATCAATCATCCATCCATCCATCCATCCATCTTTATCCATCTACCATCCATCCATCCATCCATCCATCCATCCATCATCAATCATCCATCCATCCATCCATCTTTATCCATCCATCGATCATCAATCATCCATCCATCCATCTTTATCCATCCATCATCAATCATCCATCCATCCATCCATCTTTATCCATCCATCGATCATCAATCATCCATCCATCCATCTTTATCCATCCATCATCAATCATCCATCCATCCATCCATCTTTATCCATCCATCGATCATCAATCATCCATCCATCCATCTTTATCCATCCATCATCAATCATCCATCCATCCATCCATCCATCTTTATCCATCTACCATCCATCCATCCATCCATCCATCCATCCATCCATCATCAATCATCCATCCATCCATCTTTATCCATCTACCATCCATCCATCCATCTTTATCCATCCATCGATCATCAATCATCCATCCATCCATCTTTATCCATCCATCATCAATCATCCATCCATCCATCCATCTTTATCCATCCATCGATCATCAATCATCCATCCATCCATCTTTATCCATCCATCATCAATCATCCATCCATCCATCCATCTTTATCCATCCATCGATCATCAATCATCCATCCATCCATCTTTATCCATCCATCATCAATCATCCATCCATCCATCCATCCATCTTTATCCATCTACCATCCATCCATCCATCCATCCATCATCAATCATCCATCCATCCATCTTTATCCATCCATCATCAATCATCCATCCATCCATCTTTATCCATCTACCATCCATCCATCCATCCATCATCAATCATCGATCCATCCATCCATCCATCTTTATCCATCTACCATCCATCCATCCATCTTCATCCATTTACCTTGGCCAAGACACTTCACCTACCGCCTACTGGTGATGGCCAGAGGGGCCGATGGTGCAATATGGCAGCCTCGCTTCTGTCAGTCTGCCGCAGGGCAGCTGTGGCTACAACTGTAGCTGCCTCCACCAGTGTGTGAATGTGAGAGTGAATGAATAGTGTAATTGTAAAGCGCTTTGAGGGTCTCGAAACAGAGATTGCATTGCATAATTAATAATAATCTGCACATAAAACAAGAAGTCTTGAACCAGATATCTGCTTTACATTATGAACATTTAACGAGCAGACTTGATATTATATTATGACCGTGATTACGCCTTTGTGAGTGCTGCTATAGCTGAGAAAGCTTTCATTGTGTAGCTCACTAGGCTGAGAAGATGAGAGGATGTGGCTTCCTGTAAAATTCTACTTTGGCATCCAGATTCCTCTTTAAACTCTTTTTCTTTAAAGAACTCCTTAAGTCATGTTTTCTGTGCAGATGGTCAGTGTTACTGAGAGCGTGCTATAGTTGAACTGGTTCCTCTTCTTTATTTTCCTCTCCTGCAGGGAGAGAGCTGCCTCCGATATGCAGCGATGTTCGTCAAAAGCATCGGCTCTCCATCGACACTCTTCCTCCAGAGGTCAAAGCTCCATTCCCCTCTGACCCCATCATCCCCCTGCGCACCAAGACTACCAAGGAGTTTCAGTAGGTGTCAGTTCGCTGGAGCTTTAAACACACTTTAAACATGCGGGAAACATCCTTAAATCAAAGGTAAAGAGGTCGGTCTCCGTGAAGTCTTTTGTGTGTTTTGGCTGCTAGGGAGGACATGGAGCGTGCCCTCCAATCAGGAGACTGGAGGGAGGTCCGGGAGTTTTACCTGACAACCTTTGACTCCTTCATAGAAATCAACGCTGCCTTCAAGGTATATCACACACAGAATCTGGTTCTCAGCGAATGGCCTGTTGTGAGAAAACACTTTTAAATGCTGGTAAAAATTTCACAGAACTGTTTTACGATGTGGTGCGATGGGAAAGCAGTTTTCACTAACTCTCTCCGTGTGTTACTCTGCCTTCGTTTCCCAGCGAGAGGCGAATGGATTGTTTAACACTATAGAGGACTCAGGAGTCAACACCAAGTTTGTCAACGCTGTTTATGACGCACTGCTCAACACGGTGAGACCACACCTTCAGACATGCTTGCATACGCTCAGAAATGAGGAGAAAATACTCTGAAATTCTTCTGTTGGCTGTTTGCAATCACGATAGTTTTCCTTTAATCACATTTGAATGCAAAATATTTTACATCTGATGGGGCCTCATCAGCCAACACCTTGTGTGCAACTGCTGGAGCAAATCCCAGCAGTTGATCAACTGCTGGGATCAGCTTAAGGCTTTTCTGGGAGCTTTTAGGAACTGACTATAGGGAACGACAATACTCCAGCATAGAAGTGAACTAGTTTTTTAGCATCACTCTGAATCAGGATGTTTCTAATTTGATCAGTATTGCACATATGAAACAAGGCAGTCATGGAGATTTATGTGTATTAAGAGATATATCCTGGTCAAAACTGACTCCGGGGTTCCTCGCAGTAGTACTGGAGTCGTCCACACCTGGTGAGTGTTTTCTCAATTTAAAAGTAGAACAAGTGACCTTCCTGTTGTGGTGAAGGTTAGATGAATATGCCGTTCAGTGTTTTTATTTCTCTTTGTAGGCCTCTGCACACTAAGCTTGTTTCGGTTGTGTTTTTAGCCTCAGGACATCCAGAAGTCAGTGCTGAAAGGGATCATTAACAGCCTGCTGAGGGAGTGGAAAGGGTGAGACGAGCTCTCTGCATCTTTGTGTTATCATGTTCCACTTATGAAGGAAATTATTAACATTTCATTGGTATTTTTCACATTCTAATCACTGATGTTGGAATTCTTGTTCATTTATATTAAATTGTAGTAAAATAGCTTAAAGTAATACCTTGAATCTCTGTTTTGTACCTCTTTGCTGGTGTAGTTATTTGTTATTGTGGGACTATTTGTTGACAGTGTCTCACTGTGTTCTGGGTTTTGTCTGTTCTTTTTTCAGGCCTCGGACAAAAGATGATCTGCGAGCTTACTTCATTCTCGTTCAGGTACGATTGTGGGGAGTACCCTGAAGGCCCCTTACAGTGAACTAATCTTCATCACAAATCAGTGAAGAAATCAAATAAATGAGAACAGAGAGTACGGCTGATTAAGTCAGATACAGCATGAAAGTGGGAGCTAGAGTGTAGGTGGGTTGCAAAGTGGCTGACAGACTAAAACAGTGCGCCCTGTTGGCAACTTTATGATTGAACATGCATCATGTCTTGATGCATGTTCAATCATCCAGGTAAGGAAATCCCAAAAAGTAGATTCTGTTGATTTGGACATGTTTTCATTCAAGTGACTTCTTCACTATCTGCTACATCCAAATGAACAGAATCAGCTTTTTGGGATTGTCTGCAAACACTTGCTAAGTAACCACTGAGTGACTATGAAACTGCGACAGTAAAAGGAGGAAGACCTTCAAAATAAAAGTTCTCCCTTTCCGCTGAAACCAAGATGTTTCAAAAGGTTTAACTTTTACTTTGACGGTGAATGGTCTCCTGTTCTGGTTTGTTCCGTTTCACAAGTGTTTGCAGTCGTGGTCTTCCATATAAGCTGTTGGTGCCTTCGAGCTACCGAAACAACAAGGTTTTCGGTGTAGCACTGTTTACCTCTTTGCCACCAGTTTTACGTAGCAACAGTCAGCAAACAGTTAACGTTTACACATTTTTGTCCCCTAATAATCAGTAGTTACCATGGGCTCAGTGACTGGTTTTTAAGCCTACGTCGTTGGGACTTGAGAACATTTGTTAAATTTGGTAGTTTTTGCCCATATTTATTCTTATTTAACAAAGACATTTTCATCAAAATGTTTTGTTTTCTTTTTGAAATTTCCTTTTGCTATTCTTCTTAATCTTGCCTCTTGTTTTCATTCCAGTCTTTCTCTCTTTTTGGGGATCTTTCTTTGATGCTATTTTTCATCTCGGTCTGTCTTTCGTTCTCTCCGTCCAGTCTGATTCCCATATATGGTTTTGGGGATCAGCATCAGATAAAGACAGCAGTCTACAGTAGTCCCACTGTGGTTCCAGCCTCCATCACACACACACACGGCCGAGCCAAACTTCTGATTTTGCCCCATTTGACTTTGAGGACTTGCCTCGTCTTTCAGCTCTCATGAGAACATAACCACGCACACACAAACACACAGATCGGGACTGGATGAGGTCATTTTGCAGTTGACTGTTGGTTTCCTGCCTGGTGATGACTCTCCTTCCTTTATGGGCTCTGGTTGCTACAAATTCATCTCTTTTTCCCTTCATCTGTGCATTATAACCGTTCTCAGACTGAAGTGAGCTTTTCGGGATTATCTCACTCATTTTGTCATTTGTTATTACTTTTATTGCATCCAAACTTGTGCGCGTGCGGTCAAAGTGAAAGTGGGTCACTCTTGAGGAAAAAAAGTAAAGGAAATAACAAGCATTTAAATCCTACTTCAGTCAGCCTTTAGCCCTGCAGTTAGTTGAACGAATGAGAGAAACCAGCCTTCTCTTACAAATATGAACCGTATGTTGAGCATGAAGCATTTTCAGTGGAAAACTCAAATATTATGTTCAACTTGAACCATTGTTTTGTTTTGTTTCAACTTGTTTTCATAGTTCTGCCCATTATTTCTTTATGTTATAATGTTGTACTCTCCAAGTTATAAGAGCTGAGAACACGAGGCCGTAATGAAGTCCACCGGGGCAGTTAACTCTCGTTTTCATTCTTTCATCTAAACAAATTTGTCTAGAGGGTTGTTTAAGGGTTGTTTGGATGCTTGTGGGAGACCCAGCAGATTCCCTTTAACACATGTTCCCGTGATCCCAAATGAAAGGTTTAAGACTGGTGAGGAAATGTTCTAAAAAGTGAAAGAAATCATACACAAAACTATCAAAATAAGGAGTACTTTCCTCAAAAAAGGTATTTTAGTAATGCAAACTAATGAGATATTTATGGTCACTTTATTTTATCTAAAAATGCACTCAACAACAGAAATAAGGAGATGAATAAGAAATAAAACAGGGAAAATATGCTTATGACAAGCATGCGGTAAAAGCCACTTGGTTTTGGTTAGAACATGAATAAAGAATAAACTCCATCAGTCATATTTTCCCACTTCATGATGCTCTTAAACTTATTTTATTTTATCCTATCAAGTAATAAAAGAATAAGAAACTCATGTTCCACAAACAGGGCAGCACGGTGGCACGGTGGTTAGCACTGTTGCCGCACAGCAAGAAGGTCCTGAGTTCAATTCCACCGTCAGGCCGGGGTCTTTCTGTGTGGAGTTTGCATGTTCTCCCCGTGTTTGCGTGGGTTCTCTCCGGGTACTCCGGCTTCCTCCCACCATCCAAAGACATGCAGCTTGTGGGGATAGGTTAATTGGAAAATCCAAATTGCCATTAGGTGTGAATGTGCGAGTGAATGTGTGAGTGAATGGTTGTCTGTCCCTGTGTGTTGGCCCTGCGACAGACTGGCGACCTGTCCAGGGTGTACCCCGCCTCTCGCCCTATGACAGCTGGGATAGGCTCCAGCGCCCCCCGCGACCCTGAAAAGGATAAGTGGAAGCGAATGGATGGATGGATGGATGGATGTTCCACAAACATGACTCAGACTCTTGCTCAACACTTCATGGCTTATCCTGCTGATCTGAACAACACCCTAAACAAGCAGCAGTCCACTGGAGAAAGCCCCACCTGAGACAGAATCTGCATGTAAATGCTCGTCCATAGTGTTCATAGTTAAAAAGCAGCCATCCTGTAATTGGTGTAGCTCAAGTGTGATGTTTTCCTTTTATTTCTATTCCATGATTTTATTGGTTGACTGTCGTCGTCCATGAAAACAACACTGAAAACTGTCCTCTTATGGTCTCGCCTTTGACTTCCTTATGTGATGAGTTTCTCTTTCTGTTAGAGTATAAAAGCTAGAAGTAGCCTTTAACTCTAAGTTTCAGAAAGAAGGCTTATATGGGCTATGCCCGTCGGCTAATGAATTGTGATCGACAGTTTGTGAACCAATGAGAATGCAGTTTAACAGTCACATCCGCCTCTGATGACAAAAATCCTCATGTTGAGGCTTCACGATGGAGCTTTGGAAACCAGCAGGTGAAGTTATTAACAAATGTACTGTTTTATTCCTTATAACTCAAAATGAGTAAATGAGCCCATAAAGTCATCAGAAAACTGTTTACTGAGATTATCCAGGACAGCTTTCACCAGACGAGCATGCTTTAATCCAGCGGTCCCCAATCCCAGTCCACGAGGTCCGGTGTCCCTGCAGGTTTTAGATGTGTCCTTGATCCATCACAGCTGATTTAAATGGATAAATTACCTTCTCAACATGTCTTGAAGTTCTCCAGAGGCCTGGGAATGAACTAATCATGTGATTCAGGTGTGTTGACCCAGGGTGAGATCTGAAACCTGCAGGGACACCGGCCCTCGTGGACTGGGATTGGGGACCCCTGCTTTAATCAGTCAACTCAAATTAACCCTTTCACATAGCGGTCACTACAGTGGACAGCTATTCAAAGGCTGTGTTCTTGTATTTGTGTCAGTGTTGATGGTATACTTGCACATAAACCACTACATAGGACGCTGATGTGTCACTCCATGCCCTGCCACCCAGTCCAAACGTATGTTGTCCACCTAAGTGGACGTGTAAAAAACGACATGTTTAATAAAGTGAATTTCAAAAATGGTTAACATGGTTAACTACAAGTAAAATGAACATGTGGTTCATTACCTTAGCATGTTCCCAGCATAAATAACAGTTATTTGTAGTATATATTGACTCACATACTATTTAATACAAGACAGTACACGCATAAATGTTTACAGAGGATACCTTGAATTGTGTGCGTTTCCATGGTTGCCATGTGTGTTCACATGCATCCAGGCACTACGTTGCTGCTCTATCAATTTGTCCTGTTAATGTCTCTGTTAGTAGCATCATGCAATATACTTGACATTTGTGTTACGATTTCTGTCTCAGTTCACATGTTGGATTCTGGCTTTTTAACTATGTGTGTGTGTGTGTGTGTGTGTGTGTTTGTGTGTGTGTGTAGAACCCACAGTACTCAAGCACCAGCACCTATGTGATCTATGCTCACCTGCTCAGGCAGATCGCAGCTTTGTCTGAGGCTGACCATCACTTCCTGGTTCACTGGTTTAAAAAGTAAGTCCAAAACTCTGTGCGTGTGTGTGTGTGTGTGTGTGGTAACCAGTTTGATATTGGTTCGCAGCCAGTAACAAATGGACCTCACCGCAGTTTAAATAAACAATAAAAATGTCAGGTATCATATTCTGATTGATGTCTTTTTACAGCGTCTATAAAGCTACAGAATTTTCTTTCTCTTTACATTTGAATTACTTTGTCTTTTACTGATTTTCGTCATCCACTCTGGATCTAAGGAGAGAGGATTTTGTATGTTAAAGAGATCGTACAGCCTTCTGTGGAAAATGTGGGATTTGAAGCTTTAAATAACTCGTGGATGTGTGGGCGGATTGGCTCTTGTCATCTTGTTTCTGCAGCAGGGTTAGCAGCTGATAAATTGTGAGATGAGAACATAAATTAGGCAACTACTCTGCTTAGTCTCACTTTCTTAATGCATATCACATACACAGTTTTGAGGTTTTATGAACCTCTGCTGTCGTTTGGTGCAAACCCTAAAATTTGACAAAACGCAGCACTCGCATTCTTTTTACATCCAGCTTGGTTTTTGTCTTCAGCTTTGCTTTTCCTACCCTAATCAGCCCACACAGTGCGACCTGCATGCCAACACTTTCCCATCTGGAAAAAAAAGTTCAAACGTGTATTTGTGATTAACTGACAAGTATAATAGAATTGTTCTACTTAAAAGAGTATGCTTAACTACTTGACATCCACCAGGTCACCAATAATCTTTTGTTTTGAGTTTTGTTTTGGCAAAATGTTTCTAGCAAAACTTTAGAAACTGCAAGATGTTACATTTCAAATAAAGAGTCATACATCAGCTGTTGCATCTTTTTTCTATGTGACTGTTCCAAATAGGCATTATATTATATTTAAAAAGGGGGTCAACATAAGCCAGACCCTACCCTAACCATAGGTGGGCTGCTAGTGAATGGCCGGATGTTAAATAGTTAAATATATTATATTATATATATTATATTAAATATGGAAAAACATCCTAGAAAAGTTTTATCAGGTCATCTTTCATTATATATTGCTAAGAACACGTTTGGTGAATCTGTCAGTGACATACTACATGACTAAGACTGGTGCCAGGCAACATATGACTCAAATAGTCTATACGAGCAAGGAAATGGAAATCTCATTTCAGCTTTTTGTGGATGCTAACAAGGACACATTTGTTTTAATGTTTGAGAATCTGCTTGCAAAAACCCAACAAGCTGTAGTCCAAAGTTTTATTCAGAATAGCTGTAAAAAGAAGTCTTAGATCCAGTCCTAAATTTTTCACAATGTCAACACAGTAATTAACAGTAAGAGATTAATAGTTATGGGGCTTATGAAATATTAAACTTCTCTCCAATAGAAAAAAAAAGCATGTTTATTAATTTATACATTTCTTTATCTTATTTAATTACATTGTTCCTCACTGTCCAAATATAAACTTTGTCCAGCTAGAAGACTTTAAACTTCACACACAGCCTGAAAGCACAAACGTAAACCAGCTTCTGTTCGTCTCCCTCTCGGCTTGAATGAGGAACATTTGAATTCATGCTGTTTGCGGTAATGATTTACTAGCAAGCTGCTTCAAATTAGAAGTTCTGTTTAGTTCTGCTCAGATCCAAAAACCAAACTTCTCCAAAGCTGCTATTATTTTTTCCTCCTTGAAGTGTAAGCATCTATTTTTGTGCACATGTATATTTCAGGGTGCAGTTTGACTCTGCCAAGCCACCAGTATTAACTCCGTGTATCCGTGTGTGTGTGTGTGTGTGTGTCAGACTGTCTGCAAGGCGTTTCAGACAACTGGTAGAGCGCCTCCTGCAGTTCATCTCCACTCGCCTGTTTCCAGCAGAACCAGATGAATTTCCTCCTCTGTCCAAGTGCGCCTGGTGGATTCCCTCTGCAACCAAAGTGCTCAGCCTCTTTAGTGAGTCTCTTGCATCCGCAAACTAATAACATCTCGATGTCTGCTGCAGATGATTTCTGTCACATATGACTATTATTCTTGTTTCCCTGTCCTCAGATGCAGCCAACAGTGTCTCCTCCCCTCCAATCATGTCCTTCACTGACTTTTACAACATTACTCTTGAACACATAGATTTTATGGAGGATTATAGGACCTGGCAGAACTACGGCAACTCAAATAGGTCAGTTATGTTTTTTCTGTATACATTAAACTGTATGAATTTTCCATCTGGTTCGATCATGCTAAATCCTGATGCTTGCATCATTAGTAAATCTAAAACTCATATCTTGCAATTAGGTTTGTTTTCTTTCAGCCAACACTGGACAAATTACCTGCCAAGAAATTTAGCTGAACATGATTTTCAATTTAATCGCAAAATTTAGTGTTCACTTGAACCATTCTTTAGAGCACCAAAGGCGATAGGATACATTTTACTTCCAGGACTTCATTTGAGTCATTTTGCAATTTAACAATAATCAACTTTTAGATGGACATGACCTTTTTGGTTAAGATATTTATATATATATATATATATATATATATATATATATATATATATATATATATATATATATATATAAACTATCATATAGAAAGGGTATGATAGAGGGTTGTCCTGGTGAAAATCCCGGACGAGCCCCCAAACATTTTCTTAGTCCATAAATTGATAATGTAGTGGAACTAATGGCATATAAGATGGCACCATCTTGCTGTAATTCTATGAATGTTAAATGATGTAAATATAATTATAAAACACATAAGTTTGAACCAATTTTATTATTAGATTCAGGTTTCTTAACTAATATCTTAACTAACAAACTTTTAAAACCGAATCCAAAAAGTACGACTGCTTGTATCTTCCAACTCAAGTATTAAATAACAAAGAAATTGAAGGACCAAGGCTTACCTTACCTACACCAAAGCCAGCCATTCTGACCACATCTGGCTTTAAATGCATGCATAGGCTGATAAGGCATAACTGAAGTAATATTAGGTACCAGAACACTTTGAATATTTCTTTCTTTATTTGTTGTTATGGGTTGAGATATGTTGTATTACCATATAGATTTGTAGGAATAATTTCTTGCTAGCATAGATGCATTTCTGTTCAAATCAAGCATCTTTACTGCAATTTTACATCCTTTCAAGCAGCATAATAAACTAATGAAACTTTGACATTAAATTTACACCACTGCATGTAATGAAATAGCTGACATCTCTCATTTTGGTGGGGCATACCTCTTCGGTGACAAACGGGCGCAAACGACACCCTGTTGTAATTTTGTATGAACTAGGCATTTATTTTCTTTCTTGTAGATCACTGAATATGGTAGTCAGCATGTGAGTAGTTGATTTGTTGCTATGTAACAAGTTTATGGTTGATTGCAGTAGCAGGTTATGCTAGAGCTGCTCATTTCTCATGGATACACAACTTTTCCACAAAGATATGTTCCTGAAAATACCAAAAAGGTAACATATTCTACTTTAACTTGTGATTCAAATCCAGTCATAACCCTGGGTTGCTCTATATAAGAGACTAAATCAATGTCATCTGGATTCAGATTGGTTGACCAATAATACAAAACCTGAATGACTGTGATTCACTTCACTTTTGTTATTCAAATCTTCATCAGTTTAGTTTTGTGTAAACTGAACACTGAACACTTTCAGCATTAAATAAAAAGCAAAAAATGCTGTACTACTTTGTAGTGTAGTAAAGTATAGTAAAGTATAGTAGTAATGATGGGATGATGAAATAGTCAGTGATGACTGATTTAGACTCGCCTGCAAATTCCTATTAGAATTGCCCCTCCATATTACAGTACATTACCCCGAGTAAGTGCTACTCATGACCGAAAGTCGTCTAACATCCCTTTGAAGATTCCTGGAAGTGAAATTGAGTATCTCCTCATAAGCAGAATGAAATAACGCTTCCACAGCTGCAGTTTATCCAGAACTATGGAAAGACTTGCAGAAGCCGTGAAGTTCATTTCACGCTGTGTCACGGCTCGTTAACGTCTCACAAAGAAAATGGATCTGGAGTTTACAGTTGAAATGACCGGCTCTTACAGCCTCTGGCTGGTGCGGTGGGGGATTTGTGGAGCTCATGTGGCTTGGAGGGTGTAGACTTCAGAGCCTGCTCATTAGGGTAAAGTATAGAATTTTGAAAACACTTGAAAGCTGGTCAGGAATGCAGTTACAGAAAGACATATTTATGAAACTGCTGATAGAAAAACACTAAGAAACTCTGCTTGAGAATTATTAACGATTCTTAATTTTTTTCTCTTTTTCAGGTTTTCTTTCTGTCAGTTTCCCTTCATCCTCTCGACGGTGGTAAAGAAAGCCATCATCCAGAAAGACTCGGAGCAACAGATGATCAGTCAGGCCAGGGTGAGTCGCACATTAACAAAGCCTGATTCCAGACTTAAAATATTGTAATAAGGAAACACAGAGCAGGCAGATTTGCTGAAGCTGTATATGAGCAACAAATGCTTGTCTGCTGAGTTTAGGGTTCTGTGTTTTTGCTTCACAGCAAAGTCTGGTCAGTAAAGTTTCTCGCAGGCAGAGAGTGGACATGAACCTTCTGTTTCTCAACATTAAAGTACGACGAGCACAGCTTCTCAGCGACTCACTGGATGAGGTTAGTACATTCACAAATTTCAGTTTTTGATGTATAATCGTTTTACAAGATGTTTAAACTGAAATATGCAAGTTAAAGCATGCAGTGTAGACCGGTGTCATCGGGGCGTTTATTAATTAGAAATAATGTAAATGTTGTCTGATCTTTAATGCATGAAAAACTGCCATGATGATTATTTATTTTTAAAAAAGAAAGATAAAAAAATCTCCTGCAAATTTCCAATGATATCTTTTATCAGTTATTTTTATTCCAGTGCGAACTGCAATTTCTAAATTCAGTTTCTCTGATTTTGGTGCTTTATGCTTTATTTTTGGTGGTTTATAAAGGCTGCTTTGGTAATCTTAGTAGAAAGTTCCTTTTAGGGGAAAATTGATAACATGTACGGCAGTTGCATGGAAACCTATTACTGATTACTATGTCTGATTTCTAAAAACAAATCTGGGAACCCGTTAACCCATCAGCTGACAAACTAAGGGCACAAATGCTAGCAGCTGTCTGAGCCGAGACTTCCTGATGTGTCTGCCAATCATAGTTTATGATCGTTAATAAATTAGAAAAAGCTAATAAAAACCTTTGTCCTCTTTAGACAATGCCCAGTGTTTTTGAATTTGAATTTTGGTTAATGCATTCTGTTTTTGCTGTCCATGTTATCAGTTTACCTGGTCAGTACCTGCTCAGACATGATTGGTTATTAAAATGAAGACAAACCAGGAACATTCATGTCCCTAAAAACTCATCCTTTGTCTACCATCTTTACACATATCTGCAGATATGCAGATTATATGCAGATATCTGAAGTGACCTTAAGCCATAACACACGGAAAGCCAATCAGAAAACAATATGATCTTTAGAAATACACAAGCACAGATTGGTGCAGGTTCAGTGTCATTTAATGACAGATGTGTTAATGTGCCGTCTCCACTGAAGTACTGAGCAAAGATCGTGAAAACAGAAGGAACTGAGGAGAATCTCATGGGTGTAAACTGGGATTTTTAGGACATCTGAGAGTGTGATAACAACCAAAAACCAAACAACAACCAAAGAATTTCTTAAAACGTTGTTTTAAGCAATGGGGGGAAAATTGGAAACGTGTGATGTGGGAATGCTGGGAATATCGGCCAGTGAATATATAGACCCTGCCATGAGGATCAGCAAGTATGCCTTTAATGTTTTGCAGTCATGTGTCACCCTCAACCTCCGTCAATCCGAAATGTAACCGTAAATCTGAGATAAACACTAAAATCCAAGTCTAAATTATGTGAAATGTTATTTTCTTCCTGAAGTGAGGTTCACACCAAATGTCTTTCATTTTGGTCTTTAATTGCTGGTTCGTCCCTGTGAAGATATTCAGTCTGCAGACACTGAGGAATACATGATCACAGCATTTTCATACTTTCATTTGAAGAAACCATTTAGCAACTTAAGTAACAGTGTTTATGGGGAATTATAGCAGAGGATGCCGTTTTTTCCCAATGTCCCAAGGTTTTTTTTTTTACCCAGAAAATATTTCCGCATCTACTTATTTTCTACTGCTTCTGTCTGTAGCAGCAGTCTGAGCAGACCTGTGCCTAAAGCTCTTGTGGCGTCCTCAAGCCAGAAGAGAACCACAATCTCTCCATCATATCTGCACTGGAATCTTTCCCATGTTGGGTGTGACTGCAACACCTCCACAGGAGGCGTCCAGAGGCCCCTGGTCAGCTGATCTAATTTGATGTGGAGGAGCAGCAGTTCTACTCTCAGCATCTCCTGAACCACTGAGCTCCTCACCTAGTCTTGCTTGCAGTTTTCATAATTCCTTTCATAACTCCTTCCCTCATCATGACCATAGATGTGGGTAGGAGTGTAGATGGACCCGTAAATCAGCTGCTTTTGTCATATCTCTCTTTACCAGAACAAATAGCATCCACATCCCAGCAGACACCGCAACCACTGGTCCGTCAATTTCCTGCTTCATTCTTAACCCACTCATCAACAAGATCTCTACATTCTTGGGCTCTTTCCCAACCTGGAGACGGTGCTGCTGCTTACCATCTCTGTTAAAAAAAGAAGCGCTAACAAAGGACTTATTGTTAGCAATGCACAACTTCCCCTGGTGCTCTACAGGAGCCAAATAACCCATAATAATGGGCCTGATACCCCAGATTTCTTAAGCATCTCAAACAGGGCACCATAAGAGCAATCGCACACCAGTTCCACAAAGCAGATGCAGAACAGCTGGACAAACTCCCAATCTGTAGGGTAGACTCTTACCCACAGAACCCTGGCTGATATCCACAACACAATATTGCCAAGGCGTGTCACCCAGGATAACCCCGCATCAGACGCTTCAGGCGCTGCAACTCTTACCCATCCAAGGGGTGCAAAGGTTTCTGCAACAAGTGTTTCTGCAATGCAAACTGAGACTAAATGTGTGTGTTTGTTTCGTCTCTTTGTCGCCGATAGCTGACGAGGAAGCGATGCGATCTAAAGAAGAAGCTGCGGGTGACTTTTGTCGGGGAGGCGGGGCTGGACATGGGCGGCCTGACGAAAGAGTGGTTCCTGCTACTCGTCCGACAAATCTTCCACACAGACTACGGTGAGTCGGGGTTTCAGATTGGAGGTCATTCACACTGAAATATGAGCTGCTGAGCTGCGAGTGTCCACAATCCAGCCTTCATCATCAAAATGGAAAAGCTTTTCTTTGAATAGGTCTCGAGGGAGCAGCTGAGAATAACAGATAAGGTTGAGAATCTGGAAGGTAAATCCCGTTTGATACAAAGTCAGTGGAAAGTGAAGCTGTATTTTATTATTGAAGTCGAGCGGAAAAAAATCGTATTTTTATTGGATAAAACGGAAAGTACATTTTTATTAGACAGAGGCCTCGGTGGACGTGCTTTGTGAGTTTTCGGGTCAGTGAAACTGCAGCGGGAATAAGTGTCAGATGGCTGAGAAAAGTGGCCCGTGTTGGTTTTGGCAACGATATAATTAACCGTCATTTCAGTCTGGAAGAGTTCTTATTATGATGGTCGTCTTCTCTTGTTTCTCGTTTCCTTTTTGTCTGTTCTGGCTGCCTGACTG
This sequence comes from Neolamprologus brichardi, assembly GCF_056152115.1. Classification (NCBI taxonomy): domain Eukaryota; kingdom Metazoa; phylum Chordata; class Actinopteri; order Cichliformes; family Cichlidae; genus Neolamprologus; species Neolamprologus brichardi. The sequence goes on along the minus strand of NC_142116.1, from coordinate 1,922,569 downwards.
TAACTATCTCTGTTTGCCATTGCCTCTGTTTACACGATTTATTCCAAGTCTAAAGCCAGACACGGCTAAGTCACTCCTCATTACAGTTGCGTTAGGCTCTACAACGACCGGTAAAACTATCACACATCAGTAAAGTTGCTCGATGTGACAGCTTTAGAATAAAGACACCATTATTATTTAGATGGTTCAGTGTGAGCCTTGCTTTTCATGCGTGTCCCAAGTTTTGACTGGCTCTGTGTTCAGCCTCTCAGCTAGAACTTGTTTTTTTCCCAGTAGCTATTGGCAACTTTTCCCCAGTAGCAAGAATGCTGGACAATGGAACAGCTGGAGAAACTGTGGAAACTTTACTTTTCTTTCAGTAAAAGAAAGAACTCGCCACAAAAAAGGCAATAAAACGGAAAATACAGTCACATGAGAAGGAAAGGCCTCAGGCAGGCGTTGACTGGACGGAGAGAGATCCTGGACACAAGAGGGTTCACTCCATTATTATTTCTAATGATAGGAATATGAGTATTTTTCCAATACTCTTGACTGATGTTGCAGGTATCACTTTCACCTTATAGTTTAACACTGATTCTGGAGAAGGATGAGTACTTCTAAGGCCTGTAATGCCTGTTAAAGCTGGCTGAAGTAGTCCAGTTTGTAAAATTGCGGCAGAGGGGAGACGGGTCTGTCTGCTGTGCTTAAAACAATCCCTGCACTTCCTTTTCCGACACTGATTGTTGTATTTGTGTAATAGCTTATAGTCGTTAACTGTCAGCGTAGACTTCTTCACACTTAATATCTTTAGTGTCTTACTTGGTAAAGCTAACGTCAGCAACCGCAACAAACAATCTCCTCAAGGCCAAGGCCGCTTCTTCCCCATCGTTCCACACGTTTAGCATCTACCTTCACATTCTTCTAAATTGGTCATTCATTGTTCCTCCTTTTATACTTATAAAAAGACCATTAATCTCTGGCTCTCTTCCACAGCATGTCATTTATCCCAACCAGTCGCAGCAGATGGCCCCGCCCCTCGCTGAATCTAAAGGGAGTTTTTCCTTCCCACTGTCACCAAAGTGCTGCTCATAGGGGGTCATATTGTCAGATTGTTGGGTTATTTCTCTGTATGTATTATTGTAGGCTCTATCTTACAATATAAAGCGCCTTGAGGTGACTGTTGTTGTGATTTGGCGCTGTGTAAATAAAATTGAATTGAATAGAGTTTATTTCTCAGTGGTATTGACCTGCTGTTGTGTTTTGGCCCCAGATACATCAAACTGAATTGAGTTGAACTTGCTGGCTGCTCTGCCTTTCCTTTATAAGGGTCTGTGTCACCAACAGCTGAAGGAACCTGTAGTTCCTTGGCAAGTTTTCACACATTAACTAAGATTATGTGGACCTTTGGTGGAAATGCAGCGAAAGACTCACTTCCATGCCCGCTGGTAATGTGGATAAATAAATCTTAAGTAAAGGGCTCAAATATTTCCCTTTGGAAAGGATTCAACTGTTTCCTAAAACAGCTGGAAAGTCTAGTTTTAAGCAAACACGAAACAAAGTTGAGGGAACGGCACAGGGAACGGGACTATTTTCAGTGGTGGATTACTACACGTGTGTGTGGGATTCATTCAGGACAAACTGCAGTGTCTGTTTGTGGTAATTAAAGCGCATGTCGCACAGCAGAGTGCAGCCACGTGTTATTAATAGTTCTTGGAGAACAGCAGCGCACAGATGCATGAGTTATATCCAGTGTTGGTCAAGTTACTTGAAAAAAGTAATCAGTAATTAATTACTGATTATTTCCCCAAAAAAGTAATCCCATTACTTTACTGATTACTTATTTTCAAAAGTAATTAATTACTTAGTTACTTAGTTACTTTTTAAAAACACGATTTACAACCTGAATAGGTGATAAAGTGATAGATCTTTCAGCCCAATTCTACTTTTTCTGCATAATCATCATACAAAATGTAATCAAATGGAAAAGTCTCTTTTTAAAACTTGTTTTATTATTTTTAATCTTTTAACTTTATGCATCAAGCAAACATTTAATTATCTGCAACATTCTCTGACTGGAAGAAATTTGTTTAATATTTAAACCTATTTTCTGCACATTCCAGCACATAATTTTTTTTTTTGTGTGTTTACACTCAGTCTTTCAAATAGATGCAAGTAAAACACAGCAGAAAATAAATAAAGTCAAAGACTAGCGGTCCTGTTGCTCTATTTTCACCTGTAAAGCAGGAGTGGGGTAGGCGGAGGGTTACCCTGGTGCAGGTGTGCCGCGGTCACTGGAAGGATACGGCAGTTTCTCTGTGAGTTTCCCATTACGTCGTAGCTACTCGGTGCTTGTTTGGAAGTTTAGGGGTTTTTTTCGCTGTAAAAAGAAGTTTTCTTCCCACGCACAACGGACACTAATGTTTTTGTCACTTTTTATGGAATCAAACTCAAAGTAAGGTCAGTACTTCCACGCTTTAAACGCTGCACGCTCATACTCTCTCTGCACTCGATATATGATCCATTGTTGATCTGCACACAGCTGTTGTCACGAACGTCGCACTCGCTTACGTCACTGTCATGAGACATTCTCGCAAATTAGTAACGCAGTAACGCAGCGTTCCTACGGGAAAGTAACGGTAATCTAATTACCGTTTTTGCAATAGTAATCCCTTACTTTACTTGTTACTTGAAAAAAGTAATCAGATTACAGTAACGTTACTTCCCGTCTCTGGTTATATCAGCCTTTAAATACATACACAGTGCTTCGTAGCGCCATACTTTCATTGTTGCTTTTGCTCTCAGTAAAAAATCCTTTAATGTGAAGTCTCGATTGAACGCATTTATCACAAACAGTTATTTTATTCACCGCCTTCCAGCTGCGCTGTGCTGAGTTGCACATTTCACAAATGGTGGCGAGTTGGTGGTTTACAAAAATCATTTAGATCTCAGTCCAAACTGGATTTCTGTGAATTGTGAGGAAAAAATTTCTAAAGCCTTTCTTCCTTCATTTTTCAATTCAACAAGTGTGTTTCCATCACTGCCGCTCCAACATTTCCCCTGACTGCAAAACGTCACGTCTGGGCAAAAAAACGTTTTATAATATTGATATAGCATTTTCTCCAAGTTTCGGCCGCGTCCGTTCAGACTTTGTAGTTCAGTATGTTGGAATTTGCATAAAATATACTCGAGTGGAAACCAAGCGAGCGTCTGCCTGTGCATCTGCGTTTTCTGCTCTCTGCGTCTCCGCTCTGGTCAAGTTGTTCTTTCCATCGTCGCTCCATCTTTCCGCGGTCGTCTGTGTTTGTCGGTGCCAGAGGGACGTCGGCCCAAAGCAACACACTCAATGAAAGCTGTGTTCCCCTCATTAGCAGCACCGGGAAATCCCCACCTCTGCACACACACACACACAGCTGCACACAGACAGGTGTACACGCACACACACACACACACACACACACACACACACACACAGGCTCTTTTATACATGAGGTCTTTTCCATTTTGTGTGTTCAGAGATGTGAGTGGTCCAGATGTGAGTCTCCACTCTGAACAGACGGCTGCTGTTTCTTTCAGTCACAGCTGGAAGAGTTTCAGCAGCGCTCGAGTCTCAACAACTTGTGTGTTTTAATGATTTATTTATTTTAATTAAATATTTAATATGCTTAGGACGTCAGCAGGGTGCTGCAGTTGCAGAGAAACTCTGATCAGAAAAGAGGTGATGTGACTGACATCCAGCAGATCAGCAGTGAAACAGCAAAGCTTTTGGAGGCTAAAGAAGCGTGTGCTATGTGCACACCTACACATTACACCTGCAGCAGCTGCTCGACCACACAGAGCCACGAAGCTCCCAGTACACATTTTGTATTCTGATGTTAGTGCTGGAGGAGGTTTGGACAGCTTCAGGGACAAGTCAGCAGAGCATTGGCGACTTTTGACCTCATGCACACTTTGCAATAATACAGCTTACAGCTGATTGTGGAATATCTAAGAGGAAACTGGAGGTGAGTTCATTAAAAACGTCTCTTGTGCCCCCCCTTGACACACCTCTACAACATTGAATGGAGGTTGGGGACAGTGTCCTTTCCTTGCTGAACTGCAGAGGCGCTCACCCTTTGCGAACCACAATTCCCTTGGAGGTGGTGCACACCCTCTGATCCCCCTTCTCACAAATTCCAAATGTGCATTTAAAAATTCCACATGAGGGGTAGATGCGAACCAACCTCTAACTCTGATATAGCTCAGTGATCTCAGTGATGAACCAGGCACTCGTTCAGCATCGCATTTCAACTTGCAGGACAGTCCAGTCGATACTTTCCCAAACCGCGCTGTTTGGTTTCTCCGCTTGTGTTCAGAGTGCCTTTGATTTCAGTGCAGTTTGACTGCTACTTTCTAATTCAACGCAACCTAAATCCCTTTTTTCCCCAAGTTTGGACAGTTGATTGAAAGTCCTGAGTTGAAAACTTTATGTGGACACTTTTTAATTTAACAGGGACTCACTGTTTCCGGGAAAAGTAACAACTCTTTTCTTCTTCAGACCCTCTGTTTGTCGTAAAAATGACCTTTCCTCTTTTTTTTGCCTCCATCACTTCCTGTATCCTTTTTTCTACCAATCAAATGTATCGAATTAAATAAAAGAGATGTGTTGAATCTAAATGTCGTATTTTCATTTTTTTAGGGATGTTTACCTACATGAAGGACTCACGCTGCCATTGGTTCAGCAGTTGGAAGTGTGACAACTACTCTGAGTTCCAGTTGGTCGGGACTGTATCCTTTATGAAGAACAACAACAAACATCAGGGTATGTGCGAGCTTTAAATGTTGTTTAAGCGCTTTATAAATGAGCTCTTTGGAGGTCCTGATGAGCCTAACGAGATCGCTTACGTTATCCGGTTCAAGTTAAAAGAAGGACAATAATATTTGTTTTGTTTTTTAATGAACGTGCATCGGAGCAGTTTGTTTAGCACCTGCCGCCCCTCCCACGTTAGCGTTTTATTTCATTGTTTTCGTAGCTGCAGAGCAGTTTCACAGCATCTGCTTTTCTGCTCTAGACAAAACTGCTGAGTGTTTCTGGGAGGGTCGGACTATAAATGCGTGTAATGTGCAGACGGGCACAAATAACCACACACACGAGCTTTCCTCGTGCACCGCCCTCTGACGTAGCGAACACTCCTCCGTTTTAAACCGCAGACGAGAAAAAGATACTATAATGTGTGTGTTTAGGCTGCGGGTCTGCACATGTAACAAATACGCCTCGCTCTGTGGAGGCTTTTTCAGCGCAGCACATAAAATTGAATTGACGTGGTCAGAATCATTTTTCCAAAACAAGACCTCAGCGAAGAGCTTCATAACAAATACAAATAGAATCACAGCAGGTTTGTGTGTTTTTAAATAATAAATCATATTAAAAAAGTTTTTATCACAGACTGTAAACCAAAAATGGACACAGCCTAATATACAACTGCCTTAACCCTTTAAAGCCGGCCGGAGTGGGCACGCTCTGTTTTGCGTAACTATTTTTAAATCCCGGTAGCTCTGCAACCACGTGAGCTAGAGCAATAATTTTTTTTGCATATAAAACCGGAGGAGTTGTACTTACATCTTATGCCATCAGCTTGTCCTCGGTCACAGTTTCCTTCCACATATAGCTTTGCAAAAACTGCATAAAAAGCACTTGCAGCAACAAAAACATAATATTCCAGAAACACGCTTTGCCGATCCGATCAGCTGTTCATAACACTTCCTACGTTGGATTAGACATCAGAGCGAACTATCGCATGTCCGCCATGACCTGCCCGAGACCGGAAGTGACGTCATTTTCGCGGAAATGTAGTTTTTTTACTATCAGGGCCTCATGAGCCTATACTGGTGTTTTTAAAAGTTATCTTTGACTTTATGACTTTCTGTGTGGTTTCTGGGATGCTTAGGACTCATATTGCACTGCTGGAAATAGTTTATTTTGATGCATATGCTGCTTTTTTGCAAATTTGCACTATAATATTTATTTTCGTTTTTCCTGCAGTATATAAAAATTGGTGTATTTCAAAAATAAAACTATGAAGACACTCAAAATAAATTTCCTGTGGTGGGAAACTATTTTGTGCAACTTTTTTGTATTTACAGTTTTGAGGGATAAGCCTCTTAAATTTCTCTAACTAGAAATATATCTTAAAAAAACAAAAACGATTTTCGATTTTTCTGTAGTTTATTGCACTTTTTTGCATTTTATGTAATTACTATGCACTTAATGATTGTAGTGCTCCTCCTAGGTTTGAGTCATATTTGTCGTTAGTGTGAGTACATGAGTTACATGATCAGCCCAGTTATAATAATGGCCAGCAGGGGGCGCTTCCTTTGCCTTCCAGTTGTAAATCTGTGACCTCAGTAAACAATTCTTTCATGAGTTTTTGGGTCAGCTGCTAGTTTGAAGTCTTATTGATACAACTTTGTAACCCACAATAAAGCATGGTATGCTTTATTGAAGCTTCAGGACTAGACATCATTACTTCTGTCTTTTATATACAGTCTGTGTCATTAAGTCAATGCAAACGTTCAGTCAGCAGTGAAGCTCATCACTTATCCTTCAGCCTGAAACGCACCAAAGATCAGCTGTTTTGTTCCTGCTGTTTCAGGGTTCTCAAAGTGTGGCTCACGGGCTATAGGCGGCCTGTAAGTGCAACAAGTACAGACGCACTACAAGCTTTTCATTCATCCACAGTTAACATCATACAGGTCAATCTGAAACAAGTTAACATTTGTCTTCAGTTTCAGGTCAGGAAATTTAACAGCAAGCTGTTCAAACAACAGAACGTAAACCAGCACAAAAATGACAATTCTGAACATAAACCACGATCCTCTGAGCAGATTACAAACTCTAATGAAAGGTTTTATGTTTCCTGCATTAATCACATGTTGGTTTTGTAATAGAGTTACTACAAAATGCACTTCTTTGTCTCCTACAAATTCTGTTCATGCATCGACTCAACCACTCGCTGAGTTTTCAGGCACATAATTGCCGTCTGAGTTTAACTCGCGAGCATCGTAGTTTCCATTCGCTGCGAGTAAGTACGCAGAAGTCACAGGAAGGTGGACGTGGTGGCTGGTGGGAGCAGAGTCCAGGGACTGCAAGTCCCCTCTGTGGTTACGCTTTAACAACAGAAGCACTTTAGTTAAGGTCGGGGAAGGATTGCAGTCTGGGTTAAATACAGTAAATACAACACACCATTTATTCCTATTAAACTCAACTACAGTGAATGAATAAATAATGTGAATACAGTGTTATACACAGTAAATCCATCTGGATGCTGTTTTACAAGACTGGGTGTTAGTGTGTTAATGTGAACTTTAACAATTAAATACATTTTTTGCTACATTGTATCCGACAGCTTTCTGACTCCAGGCAGCTGCACCTTCCCGCCTTCTGTCAGGCTGTTGCAGCTAACTGCACCGTGTGTAGCTTGAAAGCTGCCTGTTCTCCAGTCTGAGGGCTGAGATTAGCTTCAATGTTTCACTCAATTTAAAATCTTTTCAGTTCATGTGGACATTCCTTCTTTTTGACTCGGCCCCACCTAAAACAGACCTGCATATTTTTGCATTGTTTCACTCACTCGTTACACATTCATGCACAGCACAGCCTCCCTGTGGCCGTGTTATTATTATCATTCTTCTCTCCTCAATGAAAGTTTATGTGCGTGCATGCGTGTGTGTGTGTGTTCATAGAGTTCATGTGTGTGTAATATGTGGCCAGAAAGTGATTCAGCACTTCGGGCTCAGTTACGAGCCAGCTGGGAACTGTCAAAAGGTTACATAACCTAATAGCTGCCGTTCCTCGCCAGGTTAGTGTGTGTGTGTGTGTGTGTGTGTGTGTGTGAACATAAATCTGTTTATTGAGTCGCACACTGGGGATCCAGCGTTCAACATCAAGTTCCCATAAACGTAAATTTTTGGGATGAGGCAGTTTTCAGTTACGGCGGCGGTTAAGGTCAGAGTACGTCTTCAGTAAACGAGTCGTCTGTAACGAGGGAAACATGAATGTGCAGTTGTCGAATCAGCGAGCGAGCAAAAGAAGAAAGAAGTGGAAATCTGTGTAGTTACACGTGTGTGTTTGCTGCTGGGTGTTTTTTGCATGTTCCACATGTGCGTCTGTGCTCGGAGCTAATTCATCTGTCTCCCTGCTTCTTGTGCAGTCGCCATGGCAGCACCGCATCATTACGGATATGTGGCAGAGGGCAGGGAGAGAGTGTGTAACAGAGACTAAACAGAGGGAGATAAGTGAAAGGGAAAGTGGTGCAATGATAGAATATAAACAGATGTAAACAAAGTGGAATAAACAATGACGAGAAAGAGCGATGAAGTGGGACACGCGGAAAGACGAAACCCAATTTATCTGCCAGAACACGAGACCGAAACAAAGTCCAGCTGCTGTTGAGTTACATGTGCTTTTATACACACGATACGTGTTTTATTTAAAAATCTTTTTGTGTGTATATTAACAATCATAGAGACTAATGCAACTGCTGTTTTACTTCACATCCCTAATTCATCAGTGCTCAGATCATTATTTCACTTATGTTGTGTTTAGTCTTTGTTTCTGGCCACACAGTGAAAACCACGCTGCAGAGGTGCTCAGAGTAACGACTTAGCCCCCACATTTATGAGGCACAGCGTGTCACAAACAGAGAGAGGGAGAGAGATGATGAAAATAAAAATAAGAGCTGAAAATGACATTTTTCACCCTGTCGCACGGTGCAGACCAACAGGCACATCCTTACAGTCTTTGGGGGTTCCTGAGAGCCTGGAACGGGGATCCCCCGAGGACGGCTTCCTGATTATTTAAGCCTGAATTTGGTGAAAAAAGATCCATATGTGGTAACGAATCATATTATTTTTTATGACCAAAAAAGAGAATAATTAATAACTGGAGGAAAATCATATCTCACTTAAAACTATTAGAATGTCATTATTCTACCTTTGGTACCATGTTGTAATAATTACAATAATCTGTCTGCAAGAAGAAATTATGTAACAATAACACAAAAAACATTTTCAGTTTCATTTGGAGACCAGCTGCAGATTAGGCAGTGAACGAGTTCAAATCTGTATTTTTTATGATGATTGTTTGTTTGTTTCTCTGTTTTTTGGGTTTGGACTTCATAACCAGTAGAGGTGGGAATCACCATACATCCCACGATACGATATTATCACAATACTTAACACACGATAAGATATTATTGCAATTTTTTAAAATATTTTGCGATATTCAGATTCTGTACATAAAGGTAAACTTTATCAATATTCATTTTATCTCATATCAAAGTCTCGCACTCAGTCTTTCTCTCATTTCAGTTTGATTGTTGACAAACTGAACGGTTTGTATTACAGTCTAGTCCAACTTAACTGAATCAACCATCTGGTACAATTATAGCTATTCTGAACTATGCAGTTTATGAAAACTATGCAGCCCCTTCAGCAACTGAAGAATTTGAAAGTAAATGAAAACAAAATATAATTTTACATTAAATAAAAAAGTTTTAAACTTAATTAAAATAAAACATGTCTTAAATTAAAATAAGTAAACTGTCATGTTTATTGCTGCCATAAAAAAAGTTAAACACATTTGGACAGTGAAGGAATGTCAGGATTCTTGCTCAGAAAAAGGATCAACATGCTCTGAAGTCAGAGCACAAAAACCTTTTTGTAACAAAGTATCGATTTCTGCTGTCCCTGTATCCATACATTATTAGCAAACAAAATATCACCATACTACACAGTATCCATTTTTCCCCCACCCCTAATAACCAGGAGGATTTGTGATCGAGCAGTCATGTGCACATGTGGTTTGCGTGGATACCATCAGAGCAGAGATGTAGGCGAACGGGAGAGGCCAAACTGCATCGTTTGTGTGAACGAGTTAAAACAGCATTTTCTAACCCTGGCTTTGGCGTGCAAAACATCTTTTGTTCAGCCCTAATATTGCTGCCATCATCACACCCCGTAAACCTTTCTAAAGAGATCGTTTGCAGACTGAGAGTCTTTGTGTAAGGAGACCAGCATGCGAAGGGGGCGGCTCCACGAGGCGGCCTCTGTGTCAGCTGGTGTGTGCTAATTTAATTGAAGCTCCAAAGTTTTGTGTTAGTCGTCACGTACTCTGATCTGTGTATGAGTATTCCTCGTCAAGGTTGTGACATAAAACCTGTTCGTTTATCCAGCGCATCCTGCTAACTTATCGGTAGCAGAATTAATTTGCAGATTGTGACTTTGTGCCTCGTTGTGCTGTGGCGGCGATGAGAAAACTCTGACTTTAAGGACCAGAGAAGCAAAAGGACGGAAGGAGAGAGAGAGGGGGATGGGGAGGGTTGTGAAAGGGAGCGGGCATGGAGAGGTGGATAAAGAGATAAAAGACAGAGGGAGACAGCTTTATTCATGCCTGTCCCATAAAGTGTCGATTCATGAACCAGGGCTGCTAAATGCTTTAAGGTGTGTGTGTGTGTGTGTGTGTGTGTGTGTGTGTGTGTGTGTGTGTGTGTGTGTGTGTGTGTGTGTGTGTGTGTGTGTGTGTGTGTGTGTGACTTCTTAATGGCCTCCTAAATGGTTGCGATAATGGTTTATGTTTGTTTTCATGTTGGGGCCTGTGTGTGTGTGTGTGTGTGTGTGTGTGTGTGTGTGTGTGTGTGTGTGCACAGAGAGGGATTTATTTATTTGCATACATGTGTGTCACCTGCCTGTAACAGTGGTCTTCACATCACAGACGCACACACTCTCAACCTACACGCACAATTACACCACATCTGGTCGCCACATGTGGCAGCTGTGAGCAGTTTGTGAGTGTGTCGGGCCGCCGCCCTTCACATAGAAAATGAAGAAAAAAATTGTTTGACCATGTGACATTCACAACGTGAACTCTCCATCACCTCCACACACACACACACACACACAGACAGAGGTTGACATCGTATCGTTTGCTCTGCAGGAAACAGAAATAAATTTGTTCTTTTGTTAATTAGATTAATTGTGATATTAGATATTGTAAATGTGCGTAAATGAAAGTGTGTCTGAGAGCTTCGTGTCAGCACAGATTAAACGCTCTCGCCTCCACCTGAGCTGCAGTGTTAGCTGCATGCTTCTCTCCGTTGGCCGATCAGGGTTTCATGATGAAAAGTGAAATGTTTGTTACTGAAATATAAGTTAATATTGCTGCAGGCCCAGAGGGCAGCTCCTCCGACAGAGAAGTGCTCTTGTTGGGTTTGGGAATATAACTTTGAACCTTCTGCACGTTTCCAGGTTCAGAACCCCAAAAGTTGTTTCCTGTTATATGAAAGGCTCGTGTAACCATTAGCATATTTGCAGTAACAATGAAGGGCACAGTTTGTTTTCCCTGACCTACATTTCCCTTCTGCTAAAATTTAGGTGACTGTTCATAAGTTCTATTTGTTGGTTTTATTTTATTTTTTATTTTTTTACAGTAATTTCACAGTTTCGCCCACATTCAACACTAAACTAAGCATTTTAACTTGTATTTTCGGGTGAAGTGGACATTCAGGATGTTTAATAAGAGTGGAAATATCGATCAGTCAATATATTAATTAAGTGACATTTGTATAGCAGAAAAATACAAAACAGATATACAATAATAGACAACTTAAAGTTAATAATAAAGATGAAAAGTCTCCCCCCAAGGACTGAGAGAAGCTTATTTTTACTTTGCGTTACATTATTGTGTTGTTTCCTCCTTAACCTCATGTCTGATCAGCTGATGGGCTTAGCTGTTTACAACAGCATCGCGCTGGACATCCACTTCCCTCTCTACTGTTACAGGTGGGTGCGTTTCCATTCCTTTTACCTCCACAGCGTTTCTTCTTCTGCAGAATCTAAAGTGTAACGCTGCCGTCACCTCACAGCTGCAAAAGCTTCCTGTGCACGAGTTGCAGCTAATCGTAGAGATGCTGTGGAAACTTTTGCTGATGTTTCAGACGCCACAATCCAACATTTAGAGGGAATAATATGAAGTAACCTTTAATAATTGTAATTCTTCTGTTCTTACAGGAAGCTCCTCACACCACCCACTGTACCATGTGACCAAAATGCCCTCGTTGGCATGGCAAACGCCACCCTGGACGACCTGCAGCAGATCATGCCGGTAGGTATTTAATTTACACGTCTTCTGCTCTCTAGTTAGAGACTCTAGAGCTTCATTATAAAAAAGACTGACTTTATGTTGTCTTCAGTCAGCTTGATTGTGCTCGATGGGACCTGTCCTGTGTTTGGACAGGATCATCTTTCTCTTTCTTTTCAAGCTTTGGAAAAGAAGGTAAACCCTCAGCACATTTAGGCTGTGCCAAAGATACTTTTTGTAAAAGTGGCACAAAGTCGTGTTTTAAGCTGGGAATGCTGGTTGGGTTGCACTACACTAACACGTTTAGGTTTTTCTTTTCTTAAAATCACATGTAGGAGCTGTTAAATTACGCTGGAAAACTAAACTCTTGTAATGTTGAACCATTCTCATGCTTGCATTTCTCTCGCCTGCCACTAGAGGACGCCAGAGTTAAACGTATGAACTCTCTGGCTCGCCTTCACCCTCTTCTTTCCCATAATCCTTCTCTTTGAGGAGTCTAAATTTAACTCCATGCACTGTTGTGAGATTGGGGTTAAGTGATTTAAGTGTCCTGTGTTCCTCTGACCTAGCTTCATGTGTTCGCCCGCTCACATACCCTCGTTTTTTCACAAAGTGCTGGGTTGTCTTTTCGTGCAGTGTGCCAGCCCACAGATGTGCGTGCTCATTTTTCATAGATTTTCAAGATTTTTTTCGCTGTGTTTTCTTTGATTTGGTCAAATTCACATGTAACTGTTGATGTAACAAATAGTTGGAAACTTTAGCTTCATTTGCCGAGTTTCTCTCACACCTAGTTAGTAAATTACTCTTTGGCTTACACACACTTATATAAAGTCTATCACACACGCAGCTTTGGGATTTGATAGTAAAGCATACCGAGGGTGTGTGGCTTCATCGTTGTGCTGTCAGAGGCTGTTTCCTGGTTTCTTTGTAAACAGTTCACATCGCACAACGTGGCGAATAAATCACAAAAGATATGAAACATGCAAAATGTTACAGTCGCCAAGTGGTTGGTGGTTAATTTAGTGGTTAATTTAGTTTAGTTTGCAATAGCTAATGTGTTAGTTAATGGAGCTGTACTTGTTGCTTTTTTGCAGATGTAGACATGCAAAGTTGCAGATGTTCCTCTGTTTAGAGTGTTTGATTAAGTTGCAGTAGCCACCATTAGTTGCACGAATCGCCAGAGTTACTGATATGTTAAGATACAGAAGTTGCTGTAGTTCTTTGTGGACTGATTGTAGTTGCCAGCACAATTCTTGCAGGTGTTGCTGCAATTTCAATAGTTTGCTTAGTTGCAGTAGTTTATGGTGGTTGGGTTAGTTACAGAATTTGCCGTGCTTGGTTGAAAGCTTCGCTGTAGATATCGGTTCCTTTGCAAATGTTGCCACAGTAGCTGCATGTGTACTTGTATTTGCATAGGCTGAGTTGATTCAGTTGCAATAGTCACCATGTCAGATGCAGTTCCCTGTAGTTGGATTGCTTGCCACAACAGTTCCAGGTGTTGCTGGAGTTTGAAGAGGTGCCATGTTTAGTTGCAGGTGTTGCTGTGGTTTGCTTATATCGCTGCACTTTTTAATGGTTGACTTAGTTGCAGAAATTGCCATGTTAGCCACAAGAGTTGCTGTAGTTGTTATTTTAGTTGCAGTTTACGTGCAGTTTAGCTGCGACTTCAAGAGATAATAAAGATGTTTGTCATTCGTTTGTCCATTCATACGTGAAGATCGTGAAACATCTCCTGACGGTCAGTCCGAGTTATCCGATACACGAGCTGCTTCACATCCAACACCTTCGTCCTCACGAAGGTCAAGCCTCTCCTTCGTAGTGCGCACACACACACACACACACACACACACACACACACACACACACACACACACACACGGGTGCTATAACTGTCCCTGTAGTTGTGTAACAGCAGGAAATCAGATATAGTTTGAGGCCTGAGTTGATGCTGGAACCATAACTCTGTGGGATTCACCGTGTTTGCCTCAGAGCGCCTTAAAACTGTAAAATCAATCGTAAGTAAGAAGGACGATGACGTAACGACACAAAACACAAATAAATGTACTGATTAGTTGCTTCCGTGCCATCTCGGGTCTTCTTTGTCCCCACACTACTGATTTCAGAGTCATTATTCGCAGCTCAGCAGAGCTTTGATTTATTGCTTCTGAGGTATGTCGACGTTTTGAGGTGGGGCACAGCCAGACTAAACTCATTAGAGCTCAGACCTCAGGCGAACTGCGTGAGACATTTGTCATCTTCGTGTTCTGTCAGAAGAGGGTGTGTTAAAAACGCTGCTTCATTCCTAACCTGCAGTCACAGAGTTTTCCCTCCAATCCATCAACACCAAACAAAAGCTGTGACTTACAGAAATGCTGCAACTCATTCACGCGTTTCCTGATTCTGACCTCTCGACCTCTCGTGTCCGTCTGCAGGAGCTGGCTCACGGTTTGGGAGAGCTGCTAAGCTATGAGGGAAATGTGGAAGAGGACTTCTACCTCACCTTCCAGGTAAAACTCTTCTTTTAGAGCAGCTTGTGTAGGATTTGCTGAGCAGAGTCAACAGTGCCCTCTGTGGCCACCAGTGGTAACTACAGGGTTCTGCTACATTAGGCTACTAATTAAAAACTGGTTTTAGAGACAGTTCCTCGTCTCCCGTTGTGCGCTCAGTTGCAGCCAACGATTGTCCGAATTGTTGTTGGGAGAATGAAAATTAGCCAGAAAAGGCAACAGAACAGCTAACATGGCTGACAGTTAGCTTAGTTAGCTACTTCGTTAACCCTTTAAAACCGGTCGGAGCGGGCACGCTCTGTTTTGCGTAACTATTTTTAAATCCCGGTAGCTCTGCAACCACGTAAGCTAGCGCAATAATTTTTTTTGCATATGAAACCGGAGGAGTTGTACTTACATCTTATGCCATCAGCTTGTCCTCGGTCACAGTTTCCTTCCACATATAGCTTTGCAAAAACTGCATAAAAAGCACTTGCAGCAACAAAAACATAATATTCCAGAAACATGCTTTGCCGATCCGATCAGCTGTTCATAACACTTACTACGTTGGATAAGACGTCAGCGTGAACTGTTTTTAAATGTTATCTTTGACTTTATGACTTTCTGTGTGGTTTCTGGGATGCTTAGGACTCATATTGCACTGCTGGAAATAGTTTATTTTGATGCATATGCTGCTTTTTGCAAATTTGCACTATAATATTTATTTTCGTTTTTCCTGCAGTATATAAAAATTGGTGTATTTCAAAAATAAAACTATGAAGACACTCAAAATAAATTTCCTGTGGTGGGAAACTATTTTGTGCAACTTTTTTGTATTTACAGTTTTGAGGGATAAGCCTCTTAAATTTCTCTAACTAGAAATATATGTTAAAAAAACAAAAACGATTTTCAATTTTTTTGTAGTTTATTGCACTTTTTTGCAACTTATGTAATTACTATGCACTTAATGCAGACATATTATTAAAATCTGGGCTATAATGGTTGTATTGATGTATAGCAACTTGAAATGCTCCCAAAAATGGCTCCACAGCATGTAAACATATAATATAAGCTCTGGCGGACTTGGTTCTATGGTAGGTCTTAAATGGTTAACTTCCTGCTGCACAGCATTGCATTCAGTTTGCTTTCAGCACTCATAACAGTTCAACCCAAGTTATAAGAAGCCAATCTTGGGCTTTGAGAAAAAGGGGAGTGGTAATGAAAGTGATGTGACTTGCCCTCGTTAAAGCCATTAAAGTTACTTGCTGTTGTGTTACAGCCCTGAAGCTCAGAGATTTGTGATGTTGAATAGCTTCTGCTCCCCACATGTTTCCACTCTTGCAAAAGGTGTGAAAACGCAGAAATGCCACTTGTATAAAATCTGACAAAGACTTTCCTTTGTTGTCCTCTTGGATTGACTTCAGCTGTTAACTGTAATTGAATAAAGGTGTAAATGATGACCTGGCTGCAGGATTTTATTGATTCCGGTTGTTAATGATGTAAAAGAGACCTCACTACATGGAAACTTTCCAAGCAGCTATTGTTAGAACTGTTATATTCACACAGTCACACAGCACAGACATCGAGATTAAAGTGTATGAAGGTGGCGACAGACAGCTGTGACTGCTCTGGTAATTTTAGAGCAGTGGGTGACCTGGATTGGTTCCACCGATGATGTCGTCCAGCCAGGAAGTCAAATGTCAAACACAAACTACGAATGAACGTTTCACTAACAACTTCAGAGTAACAAAAATTTAAAAATGTAGTGCTTTCTTGGTACAGATGGGTCTGAAACTGTGTAGATTGATCTTTTTAAAGCATCCGCCTGTGATGACAAACACCAACACAGAAGTGCTAAATAGCCACCAGAGGTTGGCCCTAACGGGGTCATTCCCTCATACGCTCGCTGGTTAAAATCCCCCAGTCTCAGAGGTTAAATCAACACGTGTCCCTACAAATAAAAACGTTCATTTTTTACGATATACTTGCCTCAAGGCAACAATGTCGCTGCTTTCTGTGCATACTCGTGTTGTGGATGTCAAAAAAGATTTCCCAGCAACCAAGTAAGTGTGTGTGCGTGTTTGTGTGTGCATGCACGGGTCAGTCTGTGTGTCTGACACTGACGTCATCCTGTGTGGAACCTCGTGGAGCAGCTGCTGGTGGATGTGAAACAGAGGTGGATGTCACATTTCTGACATTTGACTTTGGAGTAGTCCATGCTCCTGACACACACACACACACACACACACACACACACTGACCCTTGGCTTACTTAGGTTCCTCAGACCTGACTCGGTGGTCCACTCTTCCTCACTGTCACAAGGAATGACCCTGACTGACCAATCACATCCTTTCCTCCACCCAAAGTTCCATTTCCTGTAACTTAGTAGTTGAATATTTATATATCCTGAAGCTTGCAGGTTCTCCTTTGGGGAGCCAGTCCCTGCTCCAATCCCCCGATTGAAGTGATCAGCTGGGTGTGAAACGCTAAAGCTGCCTCAGAACGAGACGATGAGCTGAATGAATGAAGTGTGTTGGAGGCGAGAGAAAGAAAAGTGCTGTGTAATGTTGCCCCGAGGCAATGAACCCCAACACTCTCTTATTAAATAAATAGTCACATTTATTATTTAAATTCAGACTCTGAATATAAACTTCAGGTGAAGCATGTAGATGAATTGTCCACCCCGACTTCAAAAGTCAAATTATCTTCTACTGCTCATTTTCTTGGGTAGCTGCATCTCTTAAAAGCAAAAACAAAAATTAACTAAATTCAATAAAATCATTTAATTTACTTCAACAGGATCAAAAAACCCGTTATTCTAAATTTAAAGGAAACATAACCTCAGAACCCTCTTCCTGTTTAGATCAGCAGATGTAATCACCTGCTGACTAACAGGATGCTCACAACCTCCTGCATGAGTCATTTCATTTTCCTGGAATATGCACAAAAATTTATATTTGTTCATCAGTTTACGCACTGACTTAAATATCAGATTACTGCAAACAGATTACAGAGAGGTTGCAGTGTGAGTTTTAAAGCAGCGGTCTCCAACCTTTTTTGCTCCACGGATCGGTTTATGCCCGACAATATTTTCACGGACCGGCCTTTAAGGTGTCGTGGATAAATACAACAAAATAAAACTAGTACCGGTACCGAAAAAAATAAGATTTATTCATAACACACGTGAAAAGACCCAGGAAAACCGAGTTAACGATAAAAACGAAAACAAAATAAAGCTGAAAAACGATAAAAACCCTGAAAACTAAACATTTCACACCTGAGCCTCAACTCTCGCGGCCCGGTACCAAACGACTCACAGACCGGTACCGGTCCGAGGCCCGGGGGTTGGGGACCGCTGTTTTAAAGCCTGTGGAAACAATTTAAAATGAGCTCTTCCTGCTGAACTTTGCATTTTGTAGCATTTTGCATATTTAGCGAACCGTCTGGTCGTATCAGGCTGCTTCGTGCTCTCTGTCGGGGTTAAAGGTGAAGCTGGAGCATGTGTGGGAAGAAAGAGTCTGCAAACAGCAGAGAGGAGGTGTTATTTCAACCCGGTGTGTCAGCTCCCTGTGAGCTGCAGGCTGGTCACAGTCGCTCCTCTGTGTGCTACACATGAACTCACTGACTCGCAGTTTGCTGGATCAGTTTCGTTAGCTCACTGTGTCCTATTTTTGTATGTTTCTACTTCAATGTATTCCTTTCACTGCATTTATACCCCTCTGTAAGCAATGCTGCGGGCTACACCGAAATAATAAATTCTCTACAGTAACCATAGCTGTAAACCCGAAATGAAAGTGTATTTTTAAACATTTCCTGGCTCTGAACGAGCCTTTTGGGGATGATGAGGCACACAAGCACAACTATTACACATACTGTAAAGGCAGTGAGTATGTTACCTTACTCTGACAATCACACTGTGAATGTGTCAGAGCGTCTACGAGGCGACAGGTGTTCGAGGTCTTACTGGTGCACACTGAGCTCAAGGATTATTTGTGCCGGAGGATCAGGAGCTGCTGCAGCCACAACAATGGACATGTGAGTGTGAGTGGAGTGATGAATGAAGGGTACCTCAGGTTTTCTTGTGCATCATGTGGACAGTCAGGTGCTGATAGACCTTGAGCCCTGGCTATTTTGACATGCACATATACATTGCTGCTGATCACGTACACCGGTTTGTGGCTGCGGTATTCCCCGATGGCAGGATAATGTGCCCGGGTGCACTCTGCACATTGTTCAGGAGTGATCTGGAGAACATGACTAAAAGGTGAACGTGTTCACGCAGCACCCAGATTCCCCAGAGCTCTATCCCATTGAGCATCTGTCGGATATTCTGGAAAAACAAGCTGCAGGTGAAGGTGCAGGTGAAGGTGCACCCTGGTCTGAAAGTGCAGGAAAAAATGAGACCTTTAATATTGTGAAACTTGTTTTACCAGCCACTTATCACACATGGTGATATGACCCTGAAGACTTACTCAAAATGTACTTTTCTAAGTTTACTACAGTTTTTAATCAGAGCCAAATCAAACATCCCGGGTACCAGCACTTATTCATATCCTCTATCCTCTAAGCCATTAACAAGTTTTCCTGTTGAAGACACTGTATGATATATCCCATTATAGAGATTAAATCGATTTGCTAACAGGTTTTAACAGACGCTTTTTAACAAGTTATGAGGGCTCAAAAAAGGCCCAATCTACCCACTGCCGTGTACTTTGAGGACATGACAAATTTTACATGGCTTCATTAAATATGTTGGAGCAATTGGACAAAAATCATCTGATTCTAATCAGATGGGAACTTTTCTTCGATTTGATGATGTTTGTATTGAGCGATCCACGACGAAACCACAACATGGAGACGATGAGTTGTTTGTGTGCCGTTTGTTGACCTAGCTTTCTGACTTCCTGGATTCGTGTCCTCGCATCAGATTGCCAAGAAATTCATTGTTAATCTTTCGTTAAGTGAAAGTAACCACTATCTGAAAAGAGTTAGAGAGAGCGAGACCAGTGAGCACGCCGTGACTGCCTGGTTGTTGTTTTGGCAGCCTTGGCTGATATGGCCGCTGATTTGAAGATAAGCAGAAACACGTTCATGATCTAAAATCAACTCGATGTTCCAGTGCCGGGGCTTTCTTCACTGATGGCCTACAACAGTTTGTGCACCATTGCATGTGTGATGTTGATTTTTGTGCGTTTCAGGTGTTCCAGGAGGAGATGGGCGTGGTCAAATCCTACAACCTGAAGCCTGGAGGAGACAAAATCCCTGTCACCAAGCAGAACAGGAAGGGTGAGTCCACACTGCAGTCACCATTGGCAGTAACTCACCTCCAAGGCAACAAATATTCTCACTGGCCCTCAAAGAGCATTTTGTACCTGTATGAACCTGCGTACTTAACTGCAGTGCAGTACTCGTACCTTTAATGGAGGATGAACTGTACTGCAAAACTGTGCTGCATATGATACTCACCTTCTGAAGTATGAAACACAAAATCAGACAGCCAAACACTGAAGGGCACAGTCATAATAGATAGTAGTAAGTAATGGTAGTAAATTTGAGACGGAGTCTTGGGTTTAGAGTTTAGTAACTTCATAAGTTACAGTACAACTTGACAGTTTGACCCTAGGTGACAAATTCATAGTAAACAGTACACAGCGTAGCCTCTGGACTGTGGAAGTAATAAAAGGGTGGTGGTTGCACTCCTGACCTGATGCCCTGAACTTAAACTGCTTCTTTGCGATCACAGATACGTCCACACAGCGATCAAAACAGGACATTTAGAGAGTGATCCAAATATATTGCTGAAAGCAAACCGGAGGTGCACAAGAAGATGACCTTGAGAGGAGATATGGTTTTTACCTTTTATGTGCAGAGTCACTGCCCTTGACCTGACCTTTTACACAGCTACAAACTAAAGCACTCGTAGGGATCCTAAGAATATCTTCAGGACACCTCTAGTACACATTTCTGCAAAGTTAAGATACAAAATTGATTATTTGACTAAGTTTTGATAGCTGTATTTCTTAGATCACAAAAACATGGCGTTTGCTCAAAACTTTTGAACCAGTAACTATTGGTTTGAACCAATGGTTATTGGTTTGAACCAATAGTTACTGGTTCAAACTGGTGGATTGAACCAATAACTATTGGTGCCAACCATTGGTTTAAACCAGGAACTGTTGGTTTGAACTGTTGGTTTGAACCAATAACTGATAGTTCAAACTGGTGGATTGAACCAATAACTATTGGTTCAAACCAATGGTTATTGGTTTGAACCAATAGTTACTGGTTCAAACTGGTGGATTGAACCAATAACTATTGGTGCCAACCATTGGTTTAAACCAGGAACTGTTGGTTTGAACTGTTGGTTTGAACCAATAACTATGGGTTCAAAAGTTGGTTTGAACCAATAACTATTGGTTCCAACTAGAGATGGCACGATACCACTTTTTTATGTCCGATACCAATATCATAAATTTGGATATCTGCCAATACCGATATGAATCCGATATAGTGTGTTTTTTAATCAATAAAACTGTTTTTTTAATATCTTGCTGCATTTTGTATAAGTTCATACTCAAGTTGAAAAACAACAACAACACTAAAGCTATTCTGTTATACCTGTATGTAAAAAAAAACACACACACACACACAAAAAACCAAAATATTTCATAGTTCAGCAATACTGATCAATCTAATAAAGTTAAACCTACTCCATCCTCCCTATGCTGGTATTTTAAAGAGCACTTAGCAGAAATATTAAGCAACCTAACTAATAGGGTTGCAAACTCCCAGCAAAAGAAAATAGGGAACCACCCTCCAGCTCATGATGCTTAATCAATGTAATCAACTTTAATTTGATGCAGGGTGAATAAAATTCACAGAAATAAATTATTTTTCAGGAATAATTAAATAGATTCAACATCTTTCTTCAACAGAATTGCAGAATTCACAGATGGTACTTTCCCAAAGGAAAAAGTACTATAGCTTACTAGGGTATATTAGACTTACAGTTACTATATACAGTAATGGACTTCTATACATTTTACATCAGATTAAAACTTTGGGTGTAAGATTCAGATAATTATTAAATAATTAAAAGCTCGACATTTTAAATGAGAATAAGAAAGAAAAGTATGTCTTTGTGCCCCCTTTTCCCTGTTCATGCCCTATCGGCCCCCCTGGCTAAACTTTGCTAGATCCGCCCCTGCACAGTTACGTCAGCTGCGTAGAAAAAGATCCTGGTGTAGAAATAATATTAAATAAATTCTAACAACAGCTGATCAAGCTTAAACGTGCTGCTGTTGTTCAGCCGCTGGTTTCCTCTTTCTGGTGCAAAGTGGGCCAAAAACAAAGAAGAGAGACGGACTCGCGACAGAAAAGCCGATCAGCTGATCATTAAGCAGTTTCAGATTGAAGTAGCAGCAGGAGAGAGAGAGAGAGAGAGAGAGAGGCAGTCGCTCCATATATCGGTTGTTAAGCTTAACGCTGGAATGCTTTACAAACATTCAGAGATGAACTTACACACTTGCTTTACTTCTCTCTGAGATAACTTCCTCGGAGATGAAATGTTTGCTAGCAGGCTACAAATACACACAGCCGCTCTATCACGTGACCACACTGCTCCGCCGTGCTACGGTTATGAGCCGAGTTACGCCGTGTTGCAAGTTTTGTGAGGTGCTTTTTTGATATTTAATGGATCGGATTACATTTTTTATTTCTCTCCGATATCCGATCCAGTAATTTAGGTCGGTGTCGGACCGATATCGATACGTAATATCGGATCGGTCCATCTCTAGTTCCAACCATTGGTTTAAACCAGGAACTGTTGGTTTGAACCAATAACTGATAGTTCAAACTGGTGGATTGAACCAATAACTATTTGTTCCAACTATTGGTTTGAACTATTAGTTTGAACCAATAACTATGGGTTCAAAAGTGGGCCAGAACAGGGAAGGAGGCAACACTCCTCTCCTGTTCTTGTATTTTAACAGTGTGTTTTGTGACTGTGCTCTTCTCTGTGGCTGACGGACCAACAACACAAGCAAGAGTGACTCACATTTCCCACAGTGTTGTAAAAAGCCTCCATCTGGCAGCAGATGCTCTCTGCAGGTAGACGGGTGTCTGCAGTTCTCTACCATCTTAAACTACAGTGGCAAACCACGTGGGAACCGTTAGTGTTGGCAGCAAATTCAGTAGATGATGAGACCATCATCTGATAAGCATGCAGCATAAGAAGCTGGATGTAAAATCAACAGATCGGTTCGGATGAGCATTCGCTGAATAGCTGGAAAGATCAGCGCTGGGCTGATGGATTCATATGAGACTCTGCAGTCTCTGAACTTCATTTAATGCAGTGCACTTAGTGACGAAATTGTTCCAGCGTGAAATCAGCTCTGTGATCCAACATCCTCATTAATGTAAAGAGAGCTACTGTCCTGCCGTCTTTAAGAGTCTCGAGTGTGTAATCCTGAGAAACACCTTTATTGCGACTTCTGTGCTCTGTAACTCCATGTGAGCGGTGAAACCTGGCTCAGGTAAAAAGCCTCTTTGTTCCTCCTGGGGGGATAAAGTCCAGCTGAGCACATCAATTCTGCTTCTCTTATTAAACTTGATTTTCCATCCAGTGGCTCTTGTTGGGGTCCGGGCCCACTCGTTACCAGCATCCCTCTCGCTGTGTTTGCTGAACGGAGGAGCCAAGGCTGAAGGGCAAATGTTTGTAATGGAAATCAAACTGTTTCTTCTCTTTCCACAGAGTATGTCCAGCTCTATGTCGACTTCCTGCTGAATAAATCCATTTATAAACAGTTTGCTGCCTTCTACCACGGCTTCCACAGTGTGTGCGCATCGGACGCACTCATGGTGAGTCTGCTACAAAATGCGTTATTTAACCCTTTAAAACTGGTCGGAGCGGGCACGCTCTGTTTTGTGTAACTATTTTTAAATCCCGGTAGCTCTGCAACCACGTGAGCTAGCGCAATATTTTTTTTTTTGCATTTGAAACCAGAGGAGTTGTACTTACATCTTATGCCATCAGCTTGTCCTCGGTCACAGTTTCCTTCCACATATAGCTTTGCAAAAACTGCATAAAAAGCACTTGCAGCAACAAAAACATAATATTCCAGAAACAAGCTTTGCCGATCCGATCAGCTGTTCGTAACACTTCCTACATTGGATTAGACGTCAGCGCGAACTATCGCATGTCCGCCATGACCTGCCCAAAACCGGAAGTGACGTCATTTTAGCGGAAATGTAGTTTTTTACCATCAGGGCCTCATGGGCCTATACTGGTGTTTTTAAAAGTTATCTTTGACTTTATGACTTTCTGTGTGGTTTCTGGGATGCTTAGGACTCATATTGCACTGCTGGAAATAGTTTGTTTTGATGCATATGCTGCTTTTTTGCAAATTTGCACAATAATATTTGTTTTCGTTTTTCCTGCAGTATATAAAAATTGGTGTATTTCAAAAATAAAACTATGAAGACACTCAAAATAAATTTCCTGTGGTGGGAAACTATTTTGTACAACTTTTTTGTATTTACAGTTTTGAGGGATAAGCCTCTTAAATTTCTCTAACTAGAAATATATGTTAAAAAAACAAACGATTTTCAATTTTTTTGTAGTTTATTGCACTTCTTTGCAATTTATGTAATTACTATGCACTTAATGCAGACATATTATTAAAATTTGGGCTGTAATGGTTGTATTGATGTATAGCAACTTGAAATGCTCCCAAAAATGGCTCCACAGCATGTAAAGATATAATATAAGCTCTAGCGGACTTGGTTCTATGGTAGGTCTTAAAGGGTTAAGCATTTCTTAACATAGACTCTTACGCAAAGACACACATCCATCCCCTTCCACCTGATCATGGCACCTTTAAAATATTTCTCTGTCACATTTTAAACATTCAAATTAAACTCGAGGGAGATAGAACAGGCCAAACTGTGCACTCCATCCAGTGAAGGGCTTCTCAAAACACCAGTTCTCTGTTTGCTTCGAGATAAACTGTATAAATTTGCTGGAGAAACAATTCAAATAGTGCCAGTCATGTAAGATTTATCGCTTCCTGAGCAGCAACCGTGAAGGAAAGAAAACCCTCATGCGTTGATTATTTTTTGTGTTAGTAGGACGTTTCAGATTATGGAGCCAAACCCACAGTCTTTCTTACGGTTAGAGATAAAGCTGCCCAGTTTGACCCCCGTTTATCAGCCGAGTCTGAATCTGGGTCAGACAAACGAGTCAAACTGTAAAGAGTAAAGTGGCAGCAGGTCTCAGGCTTGCTGATAAGAACTCGCTCCACTGGCCTCCTTATATCAGTTTGGGAAAAAACAGCATGCGTACCGTGTCCGTGTGCTTTTCCAGGAACGTCTCTATGATGGTTTTGATCATTTATGATTAGTTTAGTGTGATATACATTTCAGTTCACGGTCACTGTAGGACTGGATTAAACTTGCTTGTGATTGTAGATGCAGACGACTGCAGACACGATGGCTGAGCAGGTGTTTGGTTTTGGGTTTTTTGGAGTAGCTTTTGCATTACAACAAATCGGAGTGCACAATGAGGAAAGTTACATCACTGGGAATCTACACACACTGATGTGGAAACACTGGCCTAACTCATCTTTGCTTACTGCACTTCTTATGCAACTAATTATACAAGTACACCAAAAGTCTAGAGCTCTTCCTGTCTTCTTTAAACTTACAATAAAACATTAACAAGTCAGCCAAACTATTCCTAGACTCGGCAGTCTAATCAGAGATACCCAGACCTCCAGATGAGCCAGCGCTTCCAGCTCTTCTGGAGGTGACAGACACAAACCGCCCAGTGTCCTTGGCCTGCCTCTTGAGTGGACATTCCTACACCATCGTGTCTTTCTCTTTCTTTCAGCCGAATGACTGAGTTTGTCACCTTATCTGGTCCAGAGTTCACCTGGAATAGGGTCATGAGATGAACGTTAAAGATGAAAAATAAAGCATGAAAATCACAGAAAGTGGCTGAAAGCGCTGTGTGCAGCTCTCTGTCTGCCAACACAGCAGAGACGCATGTTCAGTCTGTAAAGCTGAACCCAGAGAGATCATTTCCATCGATGGTATCTGTCATCTTCTTCTTTTGGCCACTATTTACAGGACCACGCATCGTCACCATAACAGACCGTATGATGACAGACTGCACCCATAATCCACCTGTCAGTCTCTCACTTCACACGCCTGTATAAGACCCAGAGTTACTCCTTCATCTCCAGCTGAGTCGTTAGAAACCAAACTTGGTTTTCTTTGAGGTTATTATCCAGAATAAATCACTTTCACGTGCCTCGTCACTTGGACTCGATCATTCTCTGAGCAGCATAAAGCTTGAATTGATGCACGTGGGAGAAAATTAACTTTGAGAATGTCTGAACATCAGAACGCCTCTTTGGACCACAGCGTCCGATCGACATCCATCCTGATCAATGCAAATTGCTCACATTAACCCTTTGAAGCCGGTCAGAGCGGCACGCTCCGTTTTGGGTAACTATTTTTAAATCCCGGTGCATATGAAACCGGAGGAGTTGTACTTACATCTTATGCCATCAGCTTGTCCTCGGTCACAGTTTCCTTCCACATATATCTTTGCAAAAACTGCATAAAAAGCACTTGCAGCAACAAAAACCTAATATTCCAGAAACACGCTTTGCCGATCCGATCAGCTGTTCATAACACTTCCTACGTTGGAATAGACGTCAGCGCGAACTATCGCATGTCCTCCATGACCTGCCCAAAACCGGAAGTGACGTCATTTTTGCGGAAATGTAGTTTTTTACCATCAGGGCCTCATGAGCCTATACTGGTGTTTTTAAAAGTTATGTTTGACTTTATGACTTTCTGTGTGGTTTCTGGGATGCTTAGGACTCATATTGCACTGCTGGAAATAGTTTATTTTGATGCATATGCTGCTTTTTTGCAAATTTGCATTATAATATTTATTTTCGTTTTTCCTGCAGTGTATAAAAATTGGTGTATTTCAAAAATAAAACTATGAAGACACTCAAAATAAATTTCCTGTGGTGGGAAACTATTTTGTGCAACTTTTTTGTATTTACAGTTTTGAGGGATAAGCCTCTTAAATTTCTCTAACTAGAAATATATGTTAAAAAACAAAAACGATTTTCAATTTTTTTGTAGTTTATTGCACTTTTTTGCAATTTATGTAATTACTATGCACTTAATGCAGACATATTATTAAAATCTGGGCTATAATGGTTGTATTGATGTATATCAACTTGAAATGCTCCCAAAAATGGCTCCACAACATGTAAAAATATAATATAAGCTCTGACGGACTTGGTTCTATGGTAGGTCTTAAAGGGTTAGGAAATAAAGTAAATGCAATTTGTTCAGCATCTGTTATTTTCCCGGCATGATGAGTTTTATTTTATTTTGTTAAGCTGTTATCAACACTGACAAAGTAAAAATAAAAGCCTCGTCTTTCTGAGCTGACTTCCTAAAAGCAGGTAGTGAAGTTCTGATGTGCTGACGTGAGTTTGACCTACTTCTGCTTTCTGAGTAATCCTTTTCAGTTTTTCTGACATGACTCTGACTCTTCCGTTTACTATCGCTCTTTGAGTCACGTCCGCACCCGCTGACGTTTTGTGTGATGAGACAGCCCTACAGTATTTTTGATGGGGGCGTGTTTGGCTTTGGGGGTTTCACACTTTGCGTCTGTGTGCTGAGTATTGATGGAGTTTCTAGCAGCTAAGTGAGCTGGGTCAGATGTCTCAAGATCAGTTTGTTTTCCTTCGTTCTTTGCGGTTCGCTGTTTCAGTCTTTGTCCTGCACAGACAGGTCAGGATGAGGCTCATAAGTTTATTTTTCATTTATAGAAAATAAAGTGAAACTTTCACTGGATTCCTGTGAAGTTGACTGTTTGACACGTCGGATGCTATCAGCTGCTGAGCTCTGACGAGACTTCCTGTTTGAGCTTCACTCACCGCCGTGGTGTTCTGTTTTAGTGGAAATTTAGAGGAAGCTGGTATGTGGCAAGGCTGCTGAGCTTCTGTATAGTGACATCAACTCTGTGGGTTAAAACATTTAGACTTCCAAGGTTAAAATGTCAAATTCTGCTCATTAAATGGAAATCTGTTTTTAATTATAGAGATTTGGTGAAATCATGTTGTTGTTGTTTTAATTCAGCGAAAGCAGTGAATGCATTTACAGTTATGCAGCTCGGTGTTGCTGTAGTTTTCATACATTTAAGGTAATTTCTATTCGCTGCATTGCAAACTTTATGTTACATATCAGGCTGCAGCCAACCAGAAACAGCGTGGCCGACTATTCAGTACGGCCACCACAATATCAGACTTTACTTAAAGATCACTGTGGCTGAGGAAAAGGTGCAAAAAAAGTATTGTCTGATATCAGGCAGTTGCATACGAAAAAGTGATGCAGTCAATCAATCAAAATAACGAGCTTCAACAAACATATTAACAACATGTTCAGCTGCACGTCCATAAAGCGATGCAGCGATCAGTGCATCCGTTAATTATCCACCACCGTTCCTCACAGCCACAGGCCTTTACAGCCTCTGCGTCAGCTGATGGATGAATCCAGCCGTGTTGATTCAAACTGCAACAGCAAAGACAAACTCCCTCCCTCAGCAGCAGGTAATTCAATATCCAGGCCACAGAGGTGTTTTCCTTTGTTCTAACTGGCCTGCGATTACACCACTTTTTAGCCACAACTAGTCAACACTAATCCCTTTAGTTTTCTTCTTAACAGCAGAGTAATACCCTGAAGTCACGCAGTAGTCCGGGAAGTATAAACGGTTATTGCAACACTCTATGAAACACATCAAACTCCATTCACTGTGGTCCAATCAGCCCATTTTATTGCCCGAAAACCCAACGATCGCTGGAACAACTCCAGCACCGAGACGCCATCATTCCCTCCATAACTCGCTATTAGAGATAGAAACACTAGTAGATCTGTAGGATTAGATGCAGAAATGAAACTGCACGTTATCACTACTTTTAAATATCAGTAAGTGAAACCCTTAATCCTCTAAAGTTTGAGTTAGCTGTTTGTGAAAATTACCACGTATTCCTTAACTATTATTTGAATATTAGCTCAGTAGTGTTTTGGGTTTTTTTGTTTTTCAGCCACTGGTGCAGAGATTTACCCGTATGGTTATTTTAATGGCCCATATTTGTAATGTACTATGTTTCATCACATTCAGCTGGCACGATATGAGCGTTTGTGTTCTTGTCGAGTAATAGCCACACCTTCTTTTCAGTACTTGTGAATCTCTGTCCCGAATCCTGCTGTTTCTTCTGTTTGTCCAGGTGTCTTTGAGTACTTTGAACAAGCGTCTGTCCCCTTTTTAACTGATAGAGTTAAAACTGCCTCCTAGACAGTTTTCCATCATGTGTCCTCGAGGCGGTTTTTAATATTCTTGGGTCATGTGTTGTGGACTTAATCATTTCATCACCGATGTCGGGCTGTGTCCCAGCTGCTCTCAAACATGCTGTCATACAACCCCTCATCAAAAACAGCAACTTTCCAATCTTCTGTTCTTTCTCATTTCAGACTCATTTCTAAGCTCCTTTACTGCCAAAGGTTTTAGAGAAAGTAGTTTATACCCAACTACATTCATGGTTGGATTTAACAGGCATTTCTGAGAAGTTCCGGTGTGGGACTGCCTGTCGCTACCCGATCCGTACCGGAAACCCGATCGGTACCCCGCATGCGCAAATCTTACGTCACTTCCTCTCTTTGCCAACATTGCGACATTCAATATATTTGAATGATACGGTTAGCGCCCAGTTAGCTCCTAGCATTTCTCAACAGCTCTGCCTCCTTTTCGACTACCGGGACATTTAAACAATGGATAATCCGTATACAAACAAATTCACGCTTTTCTCCTCAACAGAGAGAGTTCCCCGATTGAACAACAGCGCCGTAAAATAAGAAGAATGGCGCCTAATTACAGACTTAATAATATTGATTTAGCAATGTGTCACGTGAAGATTCATCAGCCAGATTAAGTGTTTACTGACAACTGACAGTGATAGCCGACATCATCATCACTATTCCAGTCAATCCTCTCCACACAGACAAGCATAAACACACTCGACTATCACTAAATCAAATTTAACACACGTTTGTAATGACGCTAATTCAGTTTACAATAGGGTTCATTCGCTCAGTCAGCAGGTGGCAGTATCCTCGTACACTGGGGAGTAAACTGCCATTAAACGAACAGAAGAAGAAGAAAACATCTGCACATGCGCGGTACGGATCGGGGAGTCCCGATCCGTAACTATCTTTTTATTTTTCGTTTTTGTCTACATTGTACTGAAATGCTTCATTATTGCAAACATTTTAAGATATACTTATTATTCTAAACATTTTAACAGATACTCTGACCCATAACTATCGTAAAACGCTACAACCGGAAGTAGACACCTTTTGCGCATGCGG
The DNA here is from genome assembly GCF_056152115.1 of Neolamprologus brichardi. Classification (NCBI taxonomy): domain Eukaryota; kingdom Metazoa; phylum Chordata; class Actinopteri; order Cichliformes; family Cichlidae; genus Neolamprologus; species Neolamprologus brichardi. The sequence goes on along the minus strand of NC_142116.1, from coordinate 1,892,538 downwards.
GGTACCGATCGGGTTTCCGGTACGGATCGGGTAGTGACACTGCCTTTCTAAGAGTCCCTAATGACCTGCTTTTAACTGTACATCATGTCATTCCTCTGTCGTGGCTTGAAATATGTAAGTATAATAAGAATTAAAGCTACAGATTCCAGTCATATCTGTCAGAGTTTCTCTTCTCAGAAATGTACAATCATGGTTGCAGATAAACGTCCTCAACCTGAACAAAAGCAAAACCGAAATGATTTTATTTGGGCAGCCAAACCAGATCACAGCGCTGTTGGTCCTTTAGTTTCTTTGTGTGATCTGTTCGATAGTGCTTTAAAATTTGATTTGTTGCTACACTAAGACAAGTTTCTTCCAACTAAGGGTCATTAGAAAGGTAAAGGTCTTCCTTCTTCCACATGACTTTGAGAGAGTAGACCTCTCGCCTTGATTATTGTGACTCTTTAGATGTTGCCTCTGATCAGTTCTCACTCGCTCGCCTTTTAACGGGAAGAAACGGTGTGAGCACATTACACTTGTACTGGCCTCCCTACACTGGTTTCCAGTCCATTTCAGGATCCGGTCTGGGTGTGTTGACCCAGAGTGAGATGATTAGTTCATTAGCAGGCCTCTGGAGAACTTCAAGACATGTTGAGGAGATAATTTAGTCATTTAAATCAGCTGTGTTGGATTGAGGACACATCTAAACCCTGCAGGACACCGGCTCTCGAGGCCTGGAGTTCAACACCCTGGTTTAGCACCACTTTAACTCTATAATCCTACCAGAGCACCGAGGTCCAGGAACCAGCTGCTCCTGGACCTCAGTTTAAAGCAGAGCTGAGCCTTTTCAGTGGTGGCTCCTAATCTTTGGAACAACTTCAAGCCGCTCAGTCTCTCAATCGTTTTAAAACACCTTTAAAACCTTTTTTTCTTGCTTGCTCTCAGGTTCAGTTGAGCAGAATATTTGTTTTATTTTGTCTTTAGTTTATATTTATCGGTAATTTAGGGACTGTTTCCATTTAAACCTGTACAGCACTGAAGAAACAGAGTTCAACATAAGCTCAGACTGCATGAAGTGCAGTAATAAGAACAGCTGAGCAGTGTGCTCCAGCCCACATTCATATGAATGCATCAATTGATTTATTTGAATAATCTTGAGACAGTGATCCATGCTTTTATTTCTTCCCGCCTGGACTACTGTAACTCACTTTATGTGGGGGTCAGTCAGTCGTTGCTCTCACGTCTGCAGCTGGTTCAAAATGCGGCTGCACGACTCCTAACAGGAACTCGAAAAAGAGAGCATATAACCCCCGTGCTGGCCTCTCTGCACTGGCTGCCTGTGTCTTTTAGAGTTCATTTTAATATTCTTATGTTTGTCTTTAAATGCCTTCACAGTCTTGCCCCGCCTTACCTCTCTGAGCTTCTTCATCCCCACACACCCTGTCGGTCTCTCAGGTCAGCTGACCAGCTGATCCTGGAGGTACAGAGATCCAGGAGGAAGCTCAGAGGGGGCGGGGCCTTCTCTACTGTGGCTCCAAAATTATGGAATAATTTGCCCATGCATGTTAGAGAGAGGCCCCTTCACTCTCCACTTTTAAATCACGTCTTAAAACCCACTTTTATTCCTTGGCTTTTAACCTCAGCGAGACTTAGTTTCTCTTTTAATTGAAGTAGTTATTTAATGATTTCACTCTTATTTTATTTGGTTTATACTTGTATCTCATGTAATTTTATTTTACAGTTCCAATGTACAGCACTTTGTGTCAGCTGTGGTTGTTTTAAAGTGCTTTATAAATAAAGTTGATGATGATGATGATGATGAATAAGACTGAAATTCATGCAAAACAGATGGACGTCATGATCAAAAACTTCCAGTCCTTCTCTGGCTGTGGCTGGAGGAGGCTGCATGAAACTGGAATTAGACCAGACACGTTCACACTTGTAGCCCAAAGTGTGACGAATCATTGCAGACACGTCAGCATAGTTTGAAGATGATGCGACATGTTGGTTATTGACCTAATGTGACTTCCTGTCCAACATCACGAACAGAACAACCTTCTGCTCAGTTAGTTTGTATTGTTCAGCCAACACCAACTTTAAGTTACTTTAAGCCTGAACACAAACCAAAGTGGAAGAAAGGAGGAAACTACCCACAGATTACAGCCGCACCCATGTGTGAATAATTGGTGTTGTGTTGAACATCAATGTGGGAAAACAAACACAGCAGCTGAGGTTTTTTCCTGAATCGTATATCATTTGTGTTTTATCGTCCGGTGTTTGCAGTTGCTTCGGCCTGAGGAGGTGGAGATGTTGGTGTGCGGGAGTCCAGAGCTTGACATGAGCGCCCTGCAGAAAGCTGCTCAGTACGAAGGATACGGCAAGACCGACGCCACCGTACGGTACGACCCCAGCACTTCCTGTTTACTAACACTAGCTAACTGCTGTGCAGGAAGTCCACACATACCTCACACTCTCTGCTTGGACAGAGAACCATGGAAGTTTTCCATGCACACATTACATAATGTGATGAGATCAGCACACCCGTTAAAATGTTACTGTTGCTTTTTGACTTTTATTGGCGCTCCAGACCATAAAGTGGAATTACGGCCCTTTTTGTTTCTCCTCAGCTCTGATTGTTTGTTGAAATAAGGTGGAAGTAACGTGTGCAGGGTGCAAATGTTTGCTTTGGATTCGTTTTCTTGCAGGGTGTAATTATCACTTGTTTTTCTCACACACACACACACACACAGGCCTTTGTTTTTGGCGGTGAGGGAGGAAAATGCCGCAGATATTGTAACTCACAACTGACAAGCAGCTGCAGGCCTGTTATAAAACTTCAGTGCTGTCTGCCTGCTGTGACGCCAGCAGTTTCAGAAATTCTTATTAGTGTTTGTCTGATTAAAGTTTCATTTTGCGCTTTGTTTTGTCAGCTAATATTGGTGTCTCCACCACACAAATAAAGATTGCAATAATTATATAAATGATGTCACACGATCTAACTTGAAGGATACAAGCAAGTAAGTTTGGACGGGAGCAATGCCAGGGTCGGGGTCAGTGATCATAATATTCATTTTTCCTTTTTATTTCATTGATTTTTCTCTCTCTGTAGTCACTGCTTGAATGACAGCGAGCGTCCAAGTGTTTCTTTTCTCGTTTCAACCCTTAGAGAATCCACTTCCCCTCTCCGAGTCTCTGTAATTGATGTGTTTATTTTATTATATGATCTTCGCGCTGTTGCAGATGTTTCTGGGACGTGGTGTTGGCCTTCCCTCTGGAACTGCAAAAGAAGCTCCTCCACTTTGCCACAGGGAGCGACCGCGTTCCAGTCGGAGGAATGGCCGACCTCAACTTCAAAATCGCCAAGATCGATGTCCCGACCGACTGGTAGGTTTTTAACCGGTCAGAGCAGCACGCTCTGTTTTGCGTAACTACTTTTAAATCCCGGTAGCTCTGCAACCACGTGAGCTAGCGCGAAATTTTTTTTTGCATATGAAACCGGAGGAGTTGTACTTACATCTTATGCCATCAGCTTGTCCTCGGTCACAGTTTCCTTCCACATATAGCTTTGCAAAAACTGCATAAAAAGCACAACAAAAACATAATATTCCAGAAACACGCTTTGCCGATCCGATCAGCTGTTTGTAACACTTCCTACGTTGGAATAGACGTCGGCGCAAACTTTTGCATGTCCGCCATGACCTGCCCGAAACCGGAAGTGACGCCATTTTCGCGGAAATGTAGTTTTTTGTTTGTTTTTTTTACCATCAGGGCCTCATGAGCCTATACTGGTGTTTTTAAAAGTTATGTTTGACTTTATGACTTTCTGTGTCGTTTCTGGGATGCTTAGGACTCATATTGCACTGCTGGAAATAGTTTATTTTGATGCATATGCTGCTTTTTTGCAAATTTGCATCATAATATTTATTTTCGTTTTTCCTGCAGTATATAAAAATTGGTGTATTTCAAAAATAAAACTATGAAGACACTCAAAATAAATTTCCTGTGGTGGGAAACTATTTTGTGCAACTTTTTTGTATTTACAGTTTTGAGGGATAAGCCTCTTAAATTTCTCTAACTAGAAATATATGTTAAAAAAAGCAAAAACGATTTTACATTTTTTTGTAGTTTATTGCACTTTTTTGCAATTTATGTAATTACTATGCACTTAATGCAGACATATTATTAAAATTTGGGCTATAATGGTTGTATTGATGTATAGCAACTTGAAATGCTCCCAAAAATGGCTCCACAGCATGTAAACATATAATATCAGCTCTGGCAGACTTGGTTCTATGGTATACTGCCATATTAAGACGAGGACTCGGACTGCACGCTGTCAGCTCTGAAACATAATGCACACGGAGCAGTCCTCAGAGCTGCCTGCAACTGTGTGAGGTCTGCACACTTGACTGCAGGTCTGGGAACAAACACAGACACACTTTGAACAGTTTACATAATCAGTCGTTAAGAATAAATCGAGTGTCTTGAACAGACAAAGTTGTTTCATTTCCATCCTCATTTTTTGGGTTAGATTTTCGGAAGCGTTCGAGTCGCTCGGCTGAAACTCCCTCGGCCGACTCGCTGGAGGTTTCGGTTTGTGGAGCTGTTTACATAAGACTCACTGTTGAACTTTAACAAACTCTGGATCTGGGTCAGGAATGAGCAAGCTGGCCCACTGCTGCTCCCACACACACACACACACACACACCTTTAATGTCTAACTAAACAATGTTTCCTTAATTGTTTCCTTTTCTTCGTTCCTTTTGTCGAAGCACCGGGAGCTGATAGATAAATAAAGCTATGTGGGAAAATGCTAACAGCTCTGTATGTATTGGGCTGTATGATATTAATTATGGAGGCATTCGATGATCAACTTTGGGATTAACAATTTGGACATGTGGGTTTTTCTGGCTCACTCTGTCACACTTTGTAGTTGTTAATTGGAGACTTTGTCATCTGGAATTATTGCGTTTGATCTCCCAAAGATCAAAGTACAAAGTTACAAAGTGTTTTTGTCAGAAAAGTATGATGTGAAGAAAGCATGAGCAGTGCTGCTGTGCAGAGGCTCTCTGGCTTCTGCTGATCCCTCAGTGAGGCTTCACTCTCTATGTTTCACTGTATAACTCTGTTTTTCTTGTTGTTTTCCTCTCTGCAGGCTGCCGATCTCTCACACCTGTTTCAATCAGATCTGTTTGCCTCCGTATCGAACCAGGAAGGAGCTCAAACAGAAACTGACCATTGCCATCTCCAACGCTGAGGGCTTTGGCCTCGAGTGACTAATCTGCACACACAAACTCCCACATATGCACACAGACTGTTTGCAGTGCTATCTGAAACTTTTTCCGCAACGCGTCTGAGATCGGAAAGGAAATAAGTTGCTCGTTGCGAGTCAACACGTTGAGCGACTTTCTTATAAAGACGGATTCATCGATGGTTCAAATCTGCGGCGCACGAGATGGAAGCTTTGCCAGAAAAACAGCTGCAGAGAAACTCCAGAAATGCTTTAGTTTGTGCGTGGACTCATTCTGTGATTCAACAACACCAACAACACCAACTCTTTAAGCACTTTAGTTTACTGCATGCTTACCCACCACAGAATACAGTGAAGGAGGCGTCTGTTCAAACCTAAATTCATCACAACAGTCCCAAACGTTCAGCCAGATTCATAAAGAACAAACTCCAGACAGCGAGAGAACAAAGAGTCCTGAGTGATGATGGCTAATGTCAACACCACGGAGTCGGTCTGGGATTACACGAAGGGCCGGGATGCTTGGAACAGCTGACCTGCCGAGTGGCTGGATAAATAGACGCAGACAAAAATGGTTATGTTTTAAAGACAGACACTGATCTCTGCAACAGAGCAGCACTAAATCCAAACAAAAGGCAGGGCGAAAGAAAAGTTAATGCAGAAGAAACTGTACGAGAAATACAGGTGAACATAACAGAAACAATACACTAATAAAGAAATGACTCAGAAACTACTGACGAAACAATAATGATGATAAAAGGCCAATAAAAAACTAATCCTAATGGCTAATGTTTGGTCAACTTTAGGTTTGACCCAGAAGATGTAAGGCTGTGTGTGCTGGAGCCCCTGAAAGGGATGATGTGGTTAAACTATTCCCATGTTTCTGCCAGCAGGCTCCACATTAGCTAAAGTCACATGAGTGTTCGCCCTGTGCTAGCTAGGACCGGCCACATACACCCTGAACTGGATAAGCAGAAGAGAATGGATGGATGTGCCATCACAGACCGTCTCAAACTGCAGTTAAGGTGTTGAGGTTTCAGGGACGGGTAGACCTGTGCAGGGCAGTGCAAAGGGATGCTGGGAGCTTGGTATATTTGCCAAGGGGAAAGCTGTAACTAGAGGATAAGATGGAAAAAGTAGGACCCTAAATCTAACCTCGGGGTATGGCACATGCAATGACAGCTGTAGATCTATAAATCATTTTGCATTGTTTCAGATCTTTTACACAATCCTGTAGATACAAAAAGATATAGAACTGTCTTACTATCAGAATTTCATATATTTGTAGGTCCGTGCCACTAAACCCGGTTATATTTGTTCCCTTAAACCTTATATAACTAAAAACGAAACGTCTCTTAAAGGTTGCTGCTTTCTTTGGGTAAATATTCAATTTTTAACCAATGACCTGCTGTTTGCCCACCACTGAACATTTACTTTGGAGAGGCTCTGGCCTAACAGGAAGTTCACTGAGGATTTGTTCGGCAGCATCACGCTCCTGAGTACTCATCATTTAAACATTTTCATTTAAATCAGGTAAAAGTAGAAAGTTGTTTCGGGCAGAAACTTCTCCGGAGGGGAGATTAGTGTCAGTCCTGACTGAGCATTTGAAACGTGTTGCATATGGTTTTGTTTGGTTTGCACTGTGAGGACTTAAAGCTTTGCTGGATGTGCTACCGTGAGATGTACGTCGATCGTCTTGTGAACAGTGTTTCGCTTGTTTTTTGACATTGCCGCCTGTTTTATGGCTGCAGCAGTTCTTTGAAATGTTTTGAAATGATGACGCAGTTAAAGCTGAGCTGTTGATTAATATTTGTTTTCTTTTTTGATTTTGGTCTTCTTCTTTTGTTTTCATGAGTGACGGCTGCCCTCGGGCTGAGAGCCGGCCTGTAGCCGAGGGCCGACAGATTTTATCACAAAGTCATCTTTGTGCCCGAGAGAACCAACTCGAGTTAAGCACCTCTGTCTGACATGCACTGCTCGTTAATTTCCTTATCTCGGACACTTATTTAAATTGATGAAAAAAGTCCATTCTTCCCACCAGCATCATAAACGTTTCAAAAAGTTGGAACTTTACGACTCGCTATTGTTGTTTCCACATCGAACAAACATTGGAATTAGCTTTATCCTTGGGTTAAGATTTGGTATCCAGTGGGTTAAACTTGGGGGTAAGAGGCCTGGGAAAGCACTGAGTTCAATGAAACTGCATGCCCCTCCACCCACGCACAGAGTGGAGCAGTGGCTGTCACAGAAAGCAGGAACAGAGAGACACTCTGAGCCGAAATCTGAGATCCATCATCAAACAGAACCAAACGCAGCACTGCACTCGGGTCCTGAGAAACGCCGAGCAACTGTTGACGAGATTAGTACGAATCTTTAGGTCTACACCAAAACCTAGATTTGTGTTAACCCAACATTTGACAGACGCACAGATTCACTGAAAAAAGAACTGGTTATTAGGTGACTCTGTTCTCTGGATTTCAGGGTTCATTCTGTAGTCGAGATGAGGTTATTTTGAGGCTTTGGAGCAGGAACGGGACACTGTTTTACTCATTGTGTTCACATGCCCATGAGTAATCAGGTATTTCAGAGAAAATGTTTAGTTTAACTTTATCAGTAGTGGAAAGTGACCCATTTAGAGCTCAAGAGGCCGTTAAGTGTCAGTTTCAGAGCGGCGAGGATTGATTTATATTTAAAATTTACAGCACAAGAGATTCTTTGAAGACTTTTTGATCTTCCTAGAAAGAAAATAATGTGATTTTTCTTCCCTGCATAATCAAATAGAGCCATCATCATTTCCATCACAAGTGCAGTGCTGCTGTTTTTCCCCAAAGTGGTGTTTATATTGTAACAATGACTCTGCAGTTGTTACATTGTAGCCTCAGTTCAAGGAAGCAAAGTTACTTTGTAAGGCCTTAAAATTCGTTCACTGCAGAGTTTAATCAGTCGGGTAAAAAGCCGGTTGGCATCCAGACTCCCCGCTTCTTTAACTTTGTTGAACTTCTTTGGCTTCGAAGCCGCTCTCTCCTCTCTCTACAGCTGGGCGGCGGTAATTCCAAACCCCCAGCGCTCTCTTATGCAATGTTACCATGGCAAAATGTCTGAAATCCTAAAGAGACACTGAAGTAACCAAGCAACAGCCGAGCAAGCCGTATGGGTGCGCCATCCAAACATCAACCTAATCTGGGTCAGTCTTTCACACTCAGCTATAGGGTCTGAGAAAGCCCCTGACGCAACAATGGGTCCTTTCTGTCGTTTAATGAGCAGCAGGAGCCAGAAGAGGCTGCCCGTCTCCAAGCATCTGTTGGAGAAGGCCTCCGTGGCACATTTGCATCACGTTAGCCGCTTTGCTAAAGACAAAAAAAGACATTTTACATATCGGGAGAAGGGAACTGAGAGGAACGTGGACGTCGGGGTAAAATGATGTCACTCACGTGTCTTCCTGAAATGTTGATTTGACCCGGGTGTGTTTTACGTGAATAGGACCAAACTGTGTCAGGTTATGCAGTGGAGACAGCAGTGCAGAGACCTTCTTGAAAATCAGTTTGGAAATAGTTCAAACCGATCTAAAGATTTGTTGCGGTGTAATAATTTTCACGTCCGATATGTAAATAAGTGCAGACGCCACTTAAAAGGTAAAGTGTCGTGTTTGTTTTCACAGGGAAGGTGTCACATGTGTTTTATCTTTGTTTTGTTGGGTTTTATCATGGGTTGACTTTGCATGACTCATATTTGAAACCTATCATGCTTTTCTGCTGCCCAAATCTTCCGTAACATACTGTGTTTGCTCCACAAGTAAAAGCCGATGAGGGCTCATCTCTATCCAGAAACTGGCCTCCTGAGTTTTATTTTACTTCATGCACATCCTGGTGTTCAAGCTGGCAGCTGCACAGACCACCACAGCCTCCTGCAGCTTCTCGCTGGGCAGCTGGATTAGTTTAGCTTAGGTTTTGTGGCTGCAGCAGAGGAGCTGCAGATCAAGACCGGTAACTGACCCCGAGGCGAGCACAGTTTTTAGGTCACAGCATCACAGTGCAGTGCAAATTGTGGCTGCGTGATAATAAGTGTCTGTCAAGTGCAAATAGCTCTACTTCAAATTTGAACAAGGATACCAGCAAACCTGACTCATGAGCGGCGGTGGTGAAGCATTCAGTTTGGCTTCAATCTGAAACTCTCAGATATGCGGTCAGGTCCACCAGGTTTAAATCAAACAACTGAAGTGCAGATTTTCAGTTTAATTCAAACATTTTAACAAAAAATGCATCAAAGTTTGGAGCCCATGGACATCATCAAATGATGCTCGTCCTCTCTTCAGACCAGATCCACTGGCAGACACATGAAATAACGTTGCCTCCTGTTGTGTTCGACAGCTTCGGGTCTTTCAGGCCTTTTCATGTACAGAGTTGATTTGGCCGCTCCTGAAGCTTCTGCTTTATGTCTGATATGTTAACTTTGTTTCTTCATCTCAATCATGGTGTCCCTCACCATCGTCAGCGTCTCTTTGGAGCTCTTACCGAGAGTTCAAGCAGCTACTTTTGCGCCTCTGAAAATGAATAGATTTAAAAACCTGGTCAAGATGGGCAGTATGATCATGACAAGTACATACACACCAATCAAAGAGTAAAAACTAAAACACAGAACCAACCAAGTTCATAGGGGTCAGTATTACGAAGCCCCGCAGGGGACATGGGAGAAAAAATAATTTAAGACGGACTTTTGCGGGATCTCGCAAAACAAACTCGGGATCTCGCGAAACTTTTGCGAGATCTCACAAAAGTTGAATTCCAACAATGGCGGCAGCTACTTAGTTGTAATATTCCTCTTTCTGGGTCACAAAATACACTTTTAAGATATTTTGAGGCGTGAATGTAGTTGTGTAAACGTCAGATACCTGCTCGGTTTACAAGACATCACATATCTGCAAGCGCTCCGACGTTTTCGGAGATCTGACACCCACTAGCTCGAAGCTAACGGGAGGTCGAGACCTACTACAGCCGGGAGGAACACCGCTTTCCCGGCACATCGTGCCTCGACCTCCCGGTCGGCTTCGAGCTGGCGGCTTCCGAAGAATGCAGCTAAAACGTTTGCGAGATCTCGCAAAACTTTTGCGAGATCCCGAGTTTGTTTTGCGAGATCTCGCAAAAAATCCGTCTTAATTATTTTTTTCTCCCATGTCCCCTGCGGGGATCCGTACAGTATCAATCAAAGATGAATATCGTGGCAAAACTACTTGGACTACAGAATTAAAATGATGAATAACTGATGTAATTGTCCAAAAACATATGAACCATATATACAAGTAGCTGTTTATGCACTGCTTCACCTCCACACCACAAACACGCCTCCTCTCTCCTTTTCTCTCCTTAAGTTTAGACACCACTTCGCACTGACGTTGCTTTTTTCTCATGCATATTTTTTCCTCCCCTTTGTTGTGCCTCTCCGCCGTGGTGAGGCGGCCGCATTGATGCCGGGAACAAGAGATCTTATCGTTTGCTAAACAAACAGAAATATGTAGGCCATGGCCGGCACGGCTTTGTTACTAAATAACCAAACAACAGTCCACCATTATATTTTTTAATAGGACTCCCGTCTGGCTGAGTCTGCAATTTTCTCCCTATTCATGTTCAAAAATAAGCACACAAATTTGCCAAGTGTCTGGACAATGACCTTAAGTTAGCCCTCTGTTTTTTTATGCTAGCGCTGCTTCCTGTGTGGATCAGCAGAGCAACCTTGAGGATTCCTTCTTTCAAACCGAGTTCATCTTTTCATTGATCTGTTATCATCATAACTCCACAGCAGCAGTGGAGGAGTGGCTGTGGCGGTGCAGTCATTGGTGGATTGTTATTGACACAAACCCTTTTTTTCAAAGTCAGTCTTCGCTTCCTTGTTTTTGTTTCCGTGCAGATTATCCCGGCTGGTTTGTCCCAGTTTAGTCTCTGCCAGCGGTCAAGGTGATGATGGGAAACCGCTGACACTGCAAGGTTAATCGGTAGCTCGCTCACAATGTAGCGCTCAAAGCTTCTCGCTAGCACTAGGCCTACTTTCCTTAGTTTGTTCCCTGTGCCATTAGCAGAGCAACATGGAATTACATCGCTTCATTAAACATTTACCAAACGAGCTTCAAGCCAAACTTTAAACGATACCTGTGTCAGATAAGATGGTAACTGGGTCACATTATAAACTCCTGCTGTGTCCTGGCTGATCATGAGGACACACACTTCTATGGGTCGGGTTAGTTTCATGCTGATGTCGCGTGGCTCTCTCCCAGCATGGGACGTTTGTGATGATGTGATTTATCTTAGATCTGAAATGACAGATTAGTAGAGGTGGGAATCACCATACATCCCACGATACGATATTATCACAATACTTAACGCACGATACGATATTATTGCAATTTTTAAAAATATTTTGCGATATTCAGATTCTGTACATAAAGGTAAACTTTATCAATATTCATTTTCTCTAATATCAAAGTCTCACACTCAGTCTTTCTCTCATTTCAGTTTTATTGTTGACAAACTGAACGGTTTGTATTACAGTCTAGTCCAACTTAACTGAATCAACCATCTGGTACAATTATAGCTATTCTGAACTATGCAGTTTATGAAAACTATGCAGCCCCTTCAGCAACTGAAGAATTTGAAAGTAAATTAAAACAAAATATAATTTTACATTAAATAAAAAAGTTTTAAACTTAATTAAAATAAAACATGTCTTAAATTAAAATAAGTAAACTGTCATGTTTATTGCTGCCATAAAACAAGTTAAACACATTTGGACAGTGAAGGAATGTCAGGATTCTTGCTCAGAAAAAGGATCAACATGCTCTGAAGTCAGAGCACAAAAACCTTTTTGTAACAAAATATCGATTTCTGCTGTCCCTGTATCCATACATTATTAGCAAACAAAATATCACCATGCTACACAGTATCCATTTTTTCCCCCACCCCTACAGATTAGTACCTCTTCACACTGACACGGGACATTAAATTAAAAACTTGAGTGAGGCGTGACGTCAAGCTGCCAAATGTGTTGCAAAAGGCAAAAAAAAAAAAAGAAAGAGGATTATTGCTTTGCAGCACCATGACTATAGACTTTTTTATTTTGTTGTGAGTGAAGCGGTCACAATGCAATTATTACTTTCTGCAAGTTAAAGGCGAGCCTCCTAATTTGAACTCAATATTTAATTCTCAGGCTCTGCTGGAGAAGCTTTACATGAATCAGGTCAAAATAATCCTCATTATCTCATACTTGGTTCCCTCAGGTCATCGTCTGTCTGAAACAAGCTGTTTTAGTTCATCCTCATTTAGGAAAACTTCATCCAAATGGCTGCTCCACATAAAGAAAGATCCACTCCCACTGAGGTCAAACCGAGTGGCTTTACTTTACACCGACTTCATTCTCGGAGACTTTAGCCACGTTTGACATGAAGAGCACAAAAGGAGACAAACGGCATAAAATGGAAAATAAATCTTTGGGAAAAAATATCTTTGTAAAAGTTGAATTTCATGCATAATTTGTCATTTTGTGTTTAATATCAATTAAATCATAAAGTAGATATGGGGATTTATACAAAGTCAAATTCATAAAGGTAATTTAAACCAGGCTTAAACACCCACGTTTCACTCACACACAGTCACGATCAAAAGCTGATAAATGGCAAAAAAAATTATATTTTGCACGGTTGGATCTTAACAATGTTCACAGTCGAGCTTCAACACGCAAGAAGAAGAAACGGGAGACGAAACATGTTTTTGAGCGTGCAATTTATTGAAAACTGCTTACACTGAAACAGGCAAAAACAAACTTTGGATCAGCTGTAAAACAGCCTGTTTCTCTCTCTCTTTAAGCGGTTATCCATGTCTAAAGTCCTGTTACAACGTAGACAATATGAATAGACATTTACATATATGAGTCCTTAAAACAAGTTTGATCTCCTGAGCTGAGATGAGCACATTTGAATGTCCAGTTTAGGAGCAACTCCTCTCGTCTTTGGCGTTTTTTGGGCAGAAAAACCATCGAGTCTGACTGAGCCTGGAGGAACAGTCTTTGACACAAAGCGTCGCTGCCGGCAGATCAGATTGACATCAGCTTATTTCAGTTTAACTTGGCTACAAACAGTGTTGAGCTCTGGCAGGTGGACAGCTTTTCACCCACTAAACACACTCGACACTTTGTACTAAACACTGACACTTTGTTCAGCACAGAGTGAGAATAAAAAAGGAAAACAACCTTTCCATCATCCAAACAGGGGAAGGGTAAAAGACACTGACCTGTTTATCGTCTCTGCTCGGCCATTGACCTTTTTCATCCAGTGTCAGCTCCTCGCCAAAGTGCATTTTGTAGATGAACGTTAAACATGGCAGGAAAGAAAGAAATTCTAAAACTGTCTTTTATGTAGACGCTCTGCTGTGGAGGACCGAAACTGCCAAAAATATTCACAGAAATAAAAGAAATATGGGCGATAATTAATTTTGAAAACATATTATTCACATAAAGCAGATCCACACGACAAATTTAGGAAAGGAGAAACATTTAGGATTTATTGGAAACACATTTAAGGAGGAGGGGGTGGGTAAATAACTGGTGATTAATAAGTTAAACAATAAAATGTAAAATTAAATAAGAAAAATTGACAAAACACATACTGCCCATGACATTCTGAAATGTACTGAAAGCACTGTTGAACAAAATAAATAAGCTTTTAGATAACATTGAATTGTGCTTTGTTTTATTCTATCTATTTATTGAGTGTTTTTCAAGTATAATCACAGCATACATTTTCCTTTGTTTATATAAGTACATTTTCAACTCACTGGAGTAAGAATTGTATGATTACTCAACAAGAATATCCTTGTTTGGTAAAGGCAGAAAAACATGGTATTGAAACCAGAATTTCTTCGTTAGATTTTCAGGATTATCCTAATTAGGTGAACAAGAAGAACCAAGTTGGCAGAACTTGTAAATCTTAGTTAAGTCAACAACAGTTGCAAAAGTTGAGAAAACTCAAAAATCTCTTGCATCATGTTGCCTTGAAATTTTAAGTTTTCTCAACTTTTTCTTTTTTTACAGTGTGTTTGTTTTTGATTTAAGAACCAGATCACCAGAGGAACTTTGGCTCGATCATCGGATCCATTCTTGTCCAGATTTCTTTGGTTTCCGTCTCTATTCTGATGCTTTCCCAGTTAAACAGCGTAGAAGAATTTTCTGCTCTCTTGTTTCTGTGAGGTCATGCACAGTGAAGTCTTTTTTAAAAAATGCAACGATGGAGCGTCTGCAGACTTGCAGCCGCTGTGTTTTCTATTATTAGAAGAAAAACCTTGCATAGGTCGCATTCCCGCTCCTTCTTTAGACTGAAGATAACGAGGTGAGTTTGCCTTATTAGGATCGACGTGTAGAAGGAGACTTTGGAGACCTTCAGTGGCACATGACGCCAACTCTAATGTTCATATGATATTTGGTTTAAGTCTTTCACATTTTGCACACTGGGATAGTTGACAGTTCAATTACATCCAGATTAGTTGATTCATGGCAGCTGGTTAGCGATTGCTCAGCTCAGTCAAGTGTTACCAAATTAAAAGCTTTTATTGTGCAGAAAGGCAGAAGATTTAAAGCAACAGCCTGTAGCTCTTTGATCTCTTATCTTATTTTTATGATCAGGGTTTAATGTTAAAGCATCTAATGAATGGGGCCAGTTATGAATTTAGTACTTCACCATTCTGGGAAAATCCTTCTAATTGCTATTATTTAATTATATTCAGGCATTGATTTGCTTTGATTTCTCCCTGCAGGGTTTCTTAACGAGCTGCAGGTGAGCTGCTTCATCAGCTGTGCTTCTGAACGAGTCTTTTCTGGAAGCTAATTGGCAGCAGCTTCCAGCAACTGGCTTTAAATGTCCGCCTGGAATATCTGCAGGTTGGTTTTCTTATTCAGTTTTATCATGTGGGCTATATAATATCAAAGGATTGGTGTAGGACATGGGATTGTACACGGGTGTGGAGCCTAGTCATGCGATTTCTCCTGTTGGAGAAAAGATCCAGGTTTTTTGGTTGGCCCAAGTGCCGGTCATTAATGGTAGAAAGGTACAAAAGTCTGATTTAAAGACAACATTTGTGGAGAGGAGTATCACTGCATGTTGTCGGGGCTTTCTCTTCGCAGGACTGGATATAAAATTGTAAATGAGGTGCAGGCCTGAACAAAAGCTGCCATCACTCCAACACACTGAAATCTGCTCAAAGTCTCAGGTTTATGTGCAAGAGTCAATTAAAACCACAGAGAGATTCCAAACTTAAACTCTCTACAAATGAAACCTAAGGTGCTTTTTTAAATTCTATGTTTATGTCCACAGAGTAATCAGAGTAAACAAAGACCGGCAGCAGTGGAAAGTCCCCGAAAAGAGGACAGCAATGCTAAAGAAATCAATCCACTGCAGCACAGACACCAGATGACCTACAACCTGTCAAACTCTACAAGTTTAGCACAACCACTCTGACACAAAAGCAGTTCAACAATGAGGAAAAACATCGACTAACACAATTCATTACAAACACGTGACAGCACCGACGTTTTTACGGGCGTCATCATTCTAACATTTTGGATGTTTTGGAAGTTTCCATCACTTGGATATAAAATTTTCTGTTTGAAGCGACGTGACTTTTCTCACGTTGTCCCAACATTTATTTGCAAAATAGTCCAGAAAGTTCAGGAGTCGTTAACATTGGCAGAGATGACATAATTATATAACCATTTTTCCATCGTGGTTTATTTCCCACCTGGAGTGCAGCACTGCTTTGCTTCAATTCATCCTTTTTATTTTTCTATAAGAAACATCAAATAGAATAAAGACTATTTTCTAGCTTTAAACAAAAAGCTTTGAGGCAATGTTAGTTATATAATGACTGTCAGCTAGCCAGGATCAATATTAGCATTGATTTGTTATTCCTGATTAGAGTTTCAACACACTGGCATACTGCAAACACAAAACTGTGCAATATTTGCGCCTACAAGGGCCTATAAGGTCTCCAGACATGATGCAATGACACTGTTTGTAAATGTTTGCTGACTGACCCTGAAATACGACGCGAAAAGTCAAATCTAAACTTTCAATATGTTTCGTGTGCTGAGTCCTCAGACGCTCCGGTTATTGTTCTGTGAAACATACAAACATACCTGAGTCCCAGTCCAGTCTGACTCAGGTGTGAAGCCCAGACGGGCCAGGTAGACCGACAACATCGGAGTTTCCCGTCCATAGTCGTGATTCACTTCCACCTTTATTGTGAAACAATCAGAGCACAGTCACAGGTCAAAGCTGAGATTTACTTTGAAGGCTGATGTGCATTAGTTTTTATTATGTATTTAGTTACATGTTTAGTTTGCAGTATGCATGAAATCATTCTAATTATGTAAATAACTTTCAAAGGAAGCTAAGCTATACCATGGTCGTCTTATTTTCTTGTATTTCCTTTTCTCTGAACTAATAAATAAATAGTGAACAAGGTGAGTAATGCTACATCATACACATGCGACAGTTCAGTCGTTTATTAAAAGCACCAGTTTAGTAACAGCATCAGTGCCAAGATACTGTCAGGCAAACGTCCTGCAATGTGTTTGATGAGAGTGGGGAGACACGTTTTGTATTTTAGTCATGCAGCGATCATACATGGAAAGTTTTCCAACGTTGAATAACTCAGAATTAATTATCAGTGAGATGTTTCCACGTGAAAATGTGAAGATGGGCTGAAATCAAAGACGAGTAAAACTGGAACGGAAACTAAACTAAGTCTGGGTTAAAGGTAAAACTCCAAATGTGCAAAGGTTTGATTTTTGTTTTTTTAATAGGTGCCTTTAAAGACCCTCAAGGTCACCTTACAACAGTACAAAAAATAAATAATAAAAAAACACGAGGTAAATGGAAATATACACAAAACAAGCATGAAAGTATAAAAATATAACAGCTAAACAAGGTAAAAATAGACTAAGATGGAATCATGATGAAGAGTATGCAACACCGAAATAAAACCTGGACATCATGAGTCCAATAAATACTGATTTCCAATCACCTGTTTGGGTTTATAGCAGGTATTCGTTTAAACGAGGTAACAGTCGAGTCGCCCGAGTGCAGGACGTTCGAGTACCTCAGGGGCTCGTGGGTAAAAGGAGGGTTGGTGTGCAATCAGCTGTCAGTCTGCACTGACTGGTAACGTGAGCGCAGTGGCAACATCATATTTTATGATCATTGTGTGCGAGCTGTAACATGTCAGGGTGGCCCGCAGAGATATACATGGATCTCCATTCTAACACAGCCTGGCAACAAGAAAGGAGACACGGTCAGCTGATCGTAGCTGATCAAAAACAACAACAGTAACTGGTTACAGTGGGCTTTTTTAACCCATCAATCGATTTTCTGCCACTTATCGTCTTCCAGCACTTTCGGGAAGACACCTTTCCGGTGGATCCTGGGTGGAACATTCCCAAAACACCCCAGCTGAGGGGCAACCCAGTCAGCACCAGAACCTAGTCAGCCAAAACTACCTGGTTCTTTCAATGAGGAGGATCAATGGCTCTACTCTGAGCCCCTCCATGATTACTGAGAATACTAGTTAAATCGTACATTTGAATTTTACTGTTTACACTGTAGCGTAGTAGCTCTGAGCTAGCTAGCTAACTTGCAGCGGTGTCGCAGCAGCAGAGGGCGCGGTCGCCTACTCACACATGACGACGTGCATTTTGCAACTGCTGTTCATCCTCTGACTATGTGAACACATCTGTGCACGCAGGGAGTGAAAGTGTGAGTGGAGGCGTGGCTGAGACACAGCTGGTGCCATTGTGATCACATTCCCAGCATGATGGGAACGGGTGGAGTGAGTGATGTTGTCCTGCACATTTGGATTCACTGTGACACAGAGTGACCTGTTCATGCTGTGATCTCTGCTTCAGGTTACTTAAAGTATGAAACTCCTGCAGTAGCACCAACACAAGCTCTTCACTGCTCACTGAAGGAGTTGCTGAACATGAGAGCACACTGTTTTTAAAGTTTCCCATTCTTGTCTAAAACTGAAAGAACACGACTGCACAGAAAGTCGGTAAAATGCAGAAAGCTGTGTGAGTGTGTGGCAGGAAGCCTTCTCCTCACCAGGACACACTTTAGCACCATCACACGCTCTGCTGATCCTTTCGCTGTGAAGTTGCCGTAAATTTCCTTCCTGCAGGCGGCTGTCCTCAGCCAACCCTGGAAACCTTCAGCCTCGAATGTGTGTACATGTGTGTCAAGTAGGACAGACGGGCTTGTTTGGGCCTGCAGGGAATAAAACTGCACATTATGAACTGTTTGTGTGAAGGAAATCCAAACAATGGTATTCATTTATCTCCTTATATGGGAAAAGATTTGCAAATGGAAAAAACATCATTTTGCTTTGATAGATGAAAATATTTCTAATGTTTTAAAGTTTTTTGCACCTATTGAAGAAGCTGGGAAACCTTATAATAAACTGTATTAAATCTATAAAAGTGTTTATTCATGTCTTGGTCAGATTACTGCATCATGAGCTTTCTGTGTCCAGGAAAAAGCAGGAACATTTTTGTTTTTAAACCCACTTTTCTCACAATAAAGTTTGTCTCTGAAACTGCGCCCAGAGCTCCACAAGCTCCTGTTGTTTCTGCTCCAGATGTGAATAAACGGTCTGCGTTGTGCAGCGAGGGCTCTGCCCAGCCGTGGTTTGGAGGGCTTTCAGGGTCTGACTCGACAGATTCACAGACTTCAACAATGCGGTTCAGTGCAGGATAAACAAGTCCTGGCACAGAGCGCTGTTACATAAGCAGCTCTCCAGCTTCGTCACTTCTTCCTCATCACACTGACGGGAGAGTCCTGCAGAAACAGTCTTCATCTCCAGACTGTTTAGGTTGGAAAGTGAGTCTCGTCAGTTAATTAAGTGGTTTCCAATAGACCACGAAAAAGTCCCAGAGATTCAAACATTGTATAATAACACCTGTATCAGGTTTGGGTTCTGTCACATCCAGAGATCAGTGCTGAGTGCTTGTTAGGGCTCGTGTGGCACAGTTAAAGTCCTTCATGTGTTCATGTGGAGCTACAGTTTCTGTTTATTTTTAAAACTGCTGTAAACTAACCTGGTCACGTCTCCAGACATGCATCCATGCAGGCAGGCACAGAACAAACTACCAAAGCCACAGAGCAAACATGCAAACTGCACAGAGTGGCTCCGAATCACCACGAGATTGGAACCCACAACCTTCTTCCTGCGCTCCAGGGCCAGTTCATGTCAGATCACATATCAGAGTAACTGAAACGAATCTCTTCACCATGTCTGTCAAAAGATGTTGGAGCATTTTCAGTTACCTAATAAACAACACGTCTTGCTGTGACAACAGTCTTCTATGAAATGAGTATTTACACATTCTTATCCGGTGAAGTCGGACACTGCCGCTCAGTTCAGCGCCGCTCGGTAATAAGACGAGTTTATATAATTAAGTGCAGGAAAACAGACAAAACTATAGAGGGGAGAGAAAATGAAGGGATGGCACAGAGTAAACACAGCTTTATCAGCCACGTCCTGTTCTTGGTTTTAACTCCCTGATATTTTTTGTGCCACTTCTTGTGTGGTTTCTCTGTGGTTAGCACCAACATTGCTTGGCTGGGTTGAGCTAAAACGAGGCTACAATGTGATCGGGTAATTTTAGCATCGCTCTTAGTGTCAGTCACCATAGCCCTTTCACTCCCAACACTCAAGTAACGATTTACTGATATGACGCATGCAGCGTCTTTAAAAAGCTGCATTACCACCTGAGACCTGTCAGGTAGCATCAAAGCTATAGCTAGCTCAGAATTCATGCTATAATACTTTAAGACTTTAACTGATCAAACACATCCACAAATATGCAATAATCTTTTCTGGCATCGTTGTATTTTTACTCAGTTGTATATAGCATTTGTATTCTATTTTTTTCTTATTGTATATTTTATTCTATTTTAATCTACTGTATATAGTATTTTATTTTATTCTATTCTGTACTATTCTTATTGTATTCTAATTTTTGCTTCATAACTTTTGCACTGTCCACTTCCTGCTGTGACAAAACAAATTTCCCACATGTGGGACTAATAAAGGTTATCTTATCTTATCTTATAATCAGCAATAGTGGTCAATGCTCCGATTTAAGACTTGCGAACTCTCTCGTTTCTTCCTCGTCACTGTAACAAATGCAGCTCCTCAAACAGGTAAGGAATATTCTCTTTGAATGTGTTTCTGGTGTCATCATTTCATGCAAATGCCCCGCCCACGAGACAATGTCAGTATCTTAGTAGTGATGTGCGGATCGATCCTGAAATATCGATTCCTCCGATACCAATCATTTATGTTCTAGAATCGATTCTCACATTAAAATATCGATATTTTAGTAATTTAGGGTTAATTTGTAGTTTATCATTAACAGGAACACAGTGGAAAGAAACTATAACATTCGGATTGTCTACATTCAAAGGAACTACTTCCTCTTCCGCCTTTCATAGTCATGTGCGAAATAGGCTGTCTGTCTTGCAGCCCCTTGGCGTGCGCACTCACAACAATGGCTGAGCGTAATTGGAGTCATGTGCGAACCTATTTTACCTCCACAAAAACTGACGTGGTTTGCGATACATGTGGCAAAAACGTGAGGTGTTGTGGCCACACTAGGGAGACATTCAAAAAGGCTGTGTGTGTGTGTGTGTGTGTGGGGGGGGGGAGATAAATACATTTTACAGTGTTTATTTATCGGATAAAATACGTTAAATGTCCGGATACAGCGGGGGTATCCTACGGAGCCCCGCAGGGGACATGGGAGAAAAAAAAATTAAGACGGACTTTTGCGAGATCTCGCAAAACAAACTCGGGATCTCGCAAAAGTTTTAGACGTATTCTTCCCGTTAGCTCGAAGCTAACGGGAGGCCGAGACCTACTACAGCCGGGAGGAACACCGCTTTCCCGGCACATCGTGCCTCGACCTCCCGGTCAGCTTCGAGCCAGCGTCCGAAGAATGCGGCTAAAACGTTTGCGAGATCTCGCAAAAGTTTTGCGAGATCCCGAGTTTGTTTTGCGAGACGCAAAACTTTTGCGAGATCCCGGGTTTGTTTTGCGAGATCTCGCAAAAGTCCGTCTTAACTTTTTTTTCTCCCATGTCCCCTGCGGGGCTCCGTAGTATCCAAATTCAGAGGCTGCTTCCTTCGCGGTCTAAAGAAAGCCAGGTATACGTCACGAGCTCCCTCGGTGGAGTGAAACTGGCGTCTGCTCCTTGCTATCTAAAATATAACCGGGCGCTGGCGTAAACTCTCGACCGTCTCACACTTCTGTTTAATCAGTTTTATGTTTGACGTTTATTCAGCTGTGTGAAAACCCCGGAGGAACTCTCCCGAGGGATTAATAAAGTCAAATTTAATTGAATCTAATCTAATAACTTTAATCAAAGCCAAACCGATTTACTCACGAACAAACAAAACACTGAAAAAGCCAAACAATAACATTTTTAAGTTATCTAAGTGACTTATATATCATGTTTAACCCGAGTAGCGAAAGACCGCAGGGTTTGAAGACGATATGTCAATGGGCTCAGATATTTGAAGTTCACACAGCTACATTCTCACCTGAAAACATGTTAAAAGTTTTTTTGTTTTTTTTTTATAAGAGTAATATTAAAACTAAGCAGCTGCCGCCATTGTTGGAAACAAGTAATGTGATGTCCTGTAATCATTATGATGCTATAATTTGAGATACAATAAATAAAATAAGTTTTTGTACAAAGTATCGGTATCGGATCAGTATCGTCAATACCTCCCTGAATATTACTTGGTATCAGATCGGAAAGGAAATCAGTGGTATCGCACATCACTATGTCTTAGTATCTGATGCAAGAGGAGAGCTATCTTACCCCTCATGTAAACAATATCTATGCCAGATATCCGGCAGTGAGCATAACTCGGACTGCAGACTCTGAGGGCAGGGGTGGAATGAACGAAGGTAGACACCAGCTGGCAGAGGTCATGGCAGTGTGTCAGCCAGCCTCTGCTTTAGCAGTCCAGGGATTCTTTTATATTACAGACAAGTTTGCACCATTTGATCATTTTTTAGAATAACGTTTTAATATTTTAGAGTGTTTTATTCTATTTAACCTCACCATCACTAATGTGTGAAGATTCAAAACGACTGTAGTTGTTTATTAATGCACACAGCTTCATCAAGTCCAACCACTGGCCATAAATAAGTGGACTAACTCATCCGACTGGCTGTAGATGTAAAAACATCAAACATTAAAAACATGTAACTTTGCATCGTACTTTAATAAAACAAGCACAGAAAAGTGAAATTAATAAAAGTAATTATCTCTCTTGGCATCATGTTTACATCCATCATGAGGAGAAGTTCTACAGCCAAACCCCCAAAATCTGATGGTAACCAGTATCTTATATTCATGCTACAGATGCTCATGGAAGCTGAAGTAAAGCGTGACCAGTTAAAGTGCAGGCTTCAGTTACTGTGGGGGTCGGTCGGTCTGCTCAGATCAAACAAACACGCTGTTCCTCCATGATATGCTGCTACTGTTTATTTTTATGCTTCAGGGTGGATGACCTCTAATAAGAGAAGGTGTTGATTATACTTGAGCAGAGGTTGGGACTGCACTTTTCTGTTTGCATGTTTGTGAAGAAAACAACTGCAGAGATGAAACTGCATGACCTCTTTAACCTTTCTGAGGTGAAAATTCGTTCAGAGGCTCGGGAAATACAGTCAGGTGGGGTATTTTCAATATTCAGATTTCAGGCGTGTTTAGAAATTTGTGCTTGAGACACAGAGGAAATGACAGAAATGAAGAAGTTAAAATGTTTTTGTTTCAGTTTTTCTCCTTTTCATTTGAAGCTCTGGGGCATAGAGAAGAACTGATTTTTTTAAGCAATCTGAGCAGTCAGGGAGGAGTTTCTTCTTTCCTCAGCTTCATCTGACCTGCTGCACTCATCAGAGGAGGAGGAGGGGATGCATGCCGCAGCATTTTAAAGTTGCATTATTTCCCTTCACCCCACCTTCTATTGTCACTTCAGAGAAATAAAATATTGCACATTTCCTCCTCTTTTGTAACTGTTGCCGAGTGTTTCTTCAAGGCAGTGCCGTTTAAAAAGAAATGCTGATGTCTAATTTTTAAAAAAGTAAAATAAATGAAATCCTTCTTTTGCCCCCGTCTGTGAATCAGGCTGCAGCTTTAAGGTCAGTGTGTCAAATGAATGCAGGACAAACGGACGGCGGGCATTCCTGAGAATGATGGACGTCAGGGGGAATTTACGGCGTCTTGACCTGCTGACCTCAACCTTCATCAAGACAAAATAACCCGCCACACACAGATACATGCCTGTCTCTACTATAATAACCATGCTCTTTTCTAATTAAGCTCATCAGCAGCATGTTGGGTCATGTGGTTTATTTTCAGGTGTGACAGGATCTCACGTCCTCCTTCACACGTGACACGGAAAATGGCAAAGAAATGCATAACAAAATATTAAGATTTGTCAATGTCACTCAAAATCTTCATAACAGAATTACATTTAATATCGAAGCATACGAAACAGATCAAAATCAGAGACAACGTGTAGGTCAGCTGGTGATGTGATGTCACAGTGATGTTCTTGGTTTTCTGCTGCAGGCTGAAATGTTCAGGTTTGTTTGGTTTTTGCTGCTGGTCTCTTTGTTAGAAACCAGTATAAAGTTATTTATTCCTCTGTTTCCATCATTGTTATCCTTGATAACAATCCTTGATAAAACATTGATACTAAAAACCCAGTATCCAGTATCTCCATCTGCCATGTAATAATTGGCTTTTCACTTTTCACATCATTATTTGAAACCTGCAGATTCACTGCATGTGTTTTGGAGTTTGCAAGTGTTTTGGAGTTTGCACGTGTTTTGGAGTTTGCACGTGTTTTGGAGTTTGCACGTGTTTTGGAGTTTGTACGTGTTTTGGAGTTTGTACATGTTTTGGAGTTTGCAAGTGTTTTGGAGTTTGCAGGTGTTTGGGAGTTTGCAAGTGTTTTGGAGTTTGTACGTGTTTTGGAGTTTGTACATGTTTTGGAGTTTGCAAGTGTTTTGGAGTTTGCAGGTGTTTGGGAGTTTGCAAGTGTTTTGGAGTTTGCACGTGTTTTGGAGTTTGTACATGTTTTGGAGTTTGCAAGTGTTTTGGAGTTTGCAGGTGTTTTGGAGTTTGCAGGTGTTTTGGAGTTTGCAAGTGTTTTGGAGTTTGTACGTGTTTTGGAGTTTGCAAGTGTTTTGGAGTTTGCAGGTGTTTTGGAGTTTGTAAGTGTTTTGGAGTTTGCACGTGTTTTGGAGTTTGCACGTGTTTTGGAGTTTGTACGTGTTTGGGAGTTTGTACGTGTTTGGGAGTTTGCAAGTGTTTTGGAGTTTGTACGTGTTTTGGAGTTTGCAAGTGTTTTGGAGTTTGTACGTGTTTTGGAGTTTGCAAGTGTTTTGGAGTTTGTACATGTTTTGGAGTTTGCAAGTGTTTTGGAGTTTGCAGGTGTTTGGGAGTTTGCAAGTGTTTTGGAGTTTGCACGTGTTTTGGAGTTTGTACATGTTTTGGAGTTTGCAAGTGTTTTGGAGTTTGCAGGTGTTTGGGAGTTTGCAAGTGTTTTGGAGTTTGTACGTGTTTTGGAGTTTGTACGTGTTTTGGAGTTTGTACATGTTTTGGAGTTTGCAAGTGTTTTGGAGTTTGCAGGTGTTTGGGAGTTTGCAAGTGTTTTGGAGTTTGCACGTGTTTTGGAGTTTGTACATGTTTTGGAGTTTGCAAGTGTTTTGGAGTTTGCAGGTGTTTTGGAGTTTGCAGGTGTTTTGGAGTTTGCAAGTGTTTTGGAGTTTGTACGTGTTTTGGAGTTTGCAAGTGTTTTGGAGTTTGCAGGTGTTTTGGAGTTTGTAAGTGTTTTGGAGTTTGCACGTGTTTTGGAGTTTGCACGTGTTTTGGAGTTTGTACGTGTTTGGGAGTTTGTACGTGTTTGGGAGTTTGCAAGTGTTTTGGAGTTTGTACGTGTTTTGGAGTTTGCACGTGTTTTGGAGTTTGCAAGTGTTTTGGAGTTTGCAGGTGTTTGGGAGTTTGCAAGTGTTTTGGAGTTTGTACGTGTTTTGGAGTTTGTACATGTTTTGGAGTTTGCAAGTGTTTTGGAGTTTGCAGGTGTTTGGGAGTTTGCAAGTGTTTTGGAGTTTGTACGTGTTTTGGAGTTTGCAAGTGTTTTGGAGTTTGCACGTGTTTTGGAGTTTGTACGTGTTTGGGAGTTTGTACGTGTTTGGGAGTTTGCAAGTGTTTTGGAGTTTGTACGTGTTTTGGAGTTTGTACGTGTTTTGGAGTTTGTATGTGCTTTGGAGTTTGCAAGTGTTTTGGAGTGTGCAAGTGTTTTGGAGTTTGTACGTGTTTTGGAGTTTGTACGTGGTTTGGAGTTTGCAAGTGTTTTGGAGTGTGCAAGTGTTTTGGAGTTTGCAGGTGTTTTGGAGTTTGTACGTGCTTTCTCTCTAGGGGCCACCGTAACCCTGCAGTGTTTTTATGCTTTATTTTTTTCTCTCCATTATCACTCCAACAAAACTGCCCAAAGACTCGATTGGTAAGTAGCTCAATGTAGGTAACTAACCTTTCAGCTGATTTCACTGTTGGCTGCGGTTCATCTCAGGTTAACGGACCAGAGAGAAAAATAAAAGTATTTATGCAACACGCAAAAGTTGTTGTGCATGTAAGGTCACAATCTCAAGGTCTGTTTCATTTTGCAAGACCTCCCTCGGTATATTTCCGCGCTTTGTTTGCCTCTGGCATTGTACCAATGCAAAGACTGTGCAATCATAAAATACACAGACACACACACACTGGTTTATATGCACTTTTGATACAATGCAACACCTGCTCTGCCATTACAACATTCAGACTTGTGAAAGTTTGGTTAATTGTCATGAACTACAAACCCTGGCACCGACACAACAATGCTGTCCAACACCACAGCAGCAGTCTTCACAAAACTCTGGCTGGTTTCATACTGAAAACAAACTGTTTTACATTAAAGGTATTCATCGCACTTTGACAGATACTGTGTCCACTGTTCAACGAACTGATGCACAGTCTCGCAAAATGCAAAATACTAAACAGTTTGTGGTTCTCTGCCTTTGGTTCAGTTGTGCTTGAAACTTGGTATATTTGGAAGATCAACTGTTCCATTTAAGACTTGTTCTCCAGAATAGATCTATTTTTCTTCTTGGACACTGTTAGGGTAGCTTTGCATGATTCAGCTCAAAGTAATCCTTAATGCTGGATCGTGCTGCAGCCCAAAGTTTCTTTGCTGACAGTATCAGGTCACAGCTGAAGGTTCTGCACTTTCATCCAGTTTCTGACCCAGTAGGTTTGAGTTTAACCTGATTTCTACAATAAACCTTCTGGATATTTTACCTGACACCTTCCCATGGCAGATACCACTGTTTTATTTATTTATTTTTTATTTCCAAAATCTTTGGGATTTACTAATGATATTGTAATGCACTTGGACAAAGGTGAGAATACTTCACTTGCCTGTTGTCTTTGATACCAGTCATGCCATCCTTAGTAAGAAATGTGCAGGCATCATTGGCACTGCTCTCAACTGGTTTTTATCATCCAACAGATCATTTAAAACTCATATTACCAACCTATGTATGCTCCATATGCAGTCCTCATGTGGAGACCCCCCAGGCTCAATCCAGTCCAGGTCTGCTTTGTGTTCATATATATGGCCCTTGGTCATGTAGTTTATGGTGTTATGGTGTCATGGTCCTGGGCCATGTTGGCCCAGCATTCTTAGTTTTCTTGTATTTTTGTATTTTGTTCCTTATGCCGTGGTTCCTAGGTTCTGTTAAAGATGTTCCTTATTTGATTACCCCCTGTGTGCCCCTCTGTGTATCTGTGAGCCCTCGTTTCCCCTCCTTGTGTTTCATTCAATGTTTGCCCCAGCCCGTTATATCTGTGCTCTCTCTCCTCCTGTCTGAACCTCTGTGTACTTCCTGTTTTACTTTGACAGTCTCTCGTCAGTATGCGTCATGTTGTGTTCACTCCTGCCCTGTCTCGTTACGATTACCTGTGTCAGCTGTGTTCCCCGTGTGCTCCCACTGCCCTCGTTAACCCTCTGTGTATTTATGTGCATGTCTCCCTCAGTTCAGTGTCGCGTCGTCAATGTCTCCTCCCCGAACCTGTGTTCCCTCGGTCTTCTGTTAGCATTCCCAGTTTAGTTCTGTTTCATTGTAAGGCCTGCAATAAAGCAGTGATTTTGAGTTCAGTTCCTGTCTCCGTGAGTTTTGCGTTTGGGTCCTCATCTGCCTCCACACAGCCAGTTCATGACATATGGAATCTCTGTTGCTATTGGACAGACTCACCAGTCGTATGCAGATGATACACAGCTGTACTTAATATATTCAGCAGCCTCTCCTGCCTCAGTGAATGCTCTGCAATTACTAATTCAAAGTATTAAAATTTTCTCGACCTTACTCCTGGCAGTGAGCATAACTCGGACTGCAGACTCTGAGGAGAGGGGGCAGTCAGTACCAGCCCTGCTCACCGAGCCTGAGAGCTCCAGTCATTTTGAAAAGTGCTATAAAAGTAAAGTTATTTCTTACATTGCTGACCTAGAACCAACTGGAACAAATCCCCTTCTGGTCTCGTGCTCTTAGGAAATCTTTTTGCTTTTACAAAGAATGAAAGTTTAAAACACTTCTGCACCGCCTTCATTTTCCATCTTTTTTATACTGTATGTGGTCATTTACATTCATAGTCATGACATTACATTCACAGCTCCTCCCCCTTTAGGCCCCTCCTCCCTTCAGCTGACTCAGTTTGCACAGCAGTGTTACAGACACTCACATGGTTATTTGAAACTGCTCAAAATTAACATCCACGACATGAACGACACGTCTGGTTTCTAAAGTTTGTACTGGAACCAAAGCTCGTGAAAAATAGCCTCCTGATAAGATATTCATGCAGATCCTTCCTCTTTGGCGCTGCTTTTCCCTTTTCAAACTTTAGATCACTCGTAATATTATTAATCACTTCACTTCAAATTATGCCATCTGATGCATTTAGAGGCCAAAAACACAGATTTCTGCTGTGGAGCCGGCAGACTGTGTTTACCTGAGTGTCTGTGCAGTAACATGTTGGTAACATTCAGCTGAGGAGCAGAGCGTTAATGTGCAGGAGGGCGAAATGACGTTCATATTGCTGGAATGCATGGAATGAGTTTGTTGTGATGGGAAGAGATTTACTCATCGTTTGTGACTCAGTGCTCGAAGCAAAGACTTTCCTCTTTGTAGAGAGAAACTGGATGATTCTGCTTCTGCCCATCCTCTGGGATACACACGATTTCATCAGCAGGTGTGCGTGAGGTGAGTAAATAGGAGTTTTTCGCATGACCAGCGTTCAGCCTGGCTGTGTTGTTGTGTAACCGCAGACAGACTGAACGTCTTTTGCGGCAGGAGTCTTCTCTCTCCAAGCAGACGTAATCGGTTTAGCAGTGATTACACTTTGATGCCGTATTTTGTCTGGAAAAAGAATTTCAGAGATTCATTTGCAAGAAAATCACATTACAGAAAATAAATGGATCGTTACAAGATTAGACATGAAGCCTGATGTGATGTGACTGGCCTTGGTTTTTCCTGATCATCCAGGCCTGCACTTGTTTGTGAATCCCAGTAACAGCACTTCACCAACAATCATGACATCTACGTACTTAAACCAGGAATTTATTCCCCATAATCTTGTAGCTGTGGTTGAATTATCAGTATTATTACTTTGTCTAGTTGATTCATTTGATCCACAATTATTCGATTTATTGCGAAAGTCTTTCAAGCCAAAAATCCATCATGTCAATTAAATTCTGAGCAGCTCAAGCTCAAAGATCCAGACCTAGACGCAGCTTCTTCGTTTGGGCCTTTCGTCCACATGTAAACGGCATTTTGAAACACTGAAAACAGAGATTTAAAAAAAAAAAAACTCTGCCAGGGTGGAGATTTCTGAAAACTCAGATTTTGCTTTTACGTGTGGACGAGGAAAACCGAGATTTAGTCGCACAACATCAAAGCTGTGCGCCAGGTTATTGTTTACATGAGAATTTCTACAATGATGGAGACAAAAAACTTCTGCTGTTAATCTATCTGCAGTTTTCACACACAGTTACTGTCCCTGTATGTAGAAAGACTGCTTCTATGCGCCATCTTTGTTTACTCTTTCCCTCCCAGGCTTGTAGACTTCTGATTGGCCAACATTTCTACACGGGATTATTTCACCACCTGTTTCGTTTCACTTTGTTTTTTGTGTTTACACGTGGACGAGATATTTTTCAAAACTGCACGTGTGGATGGGATTTTTAAAAAAAATTAAAACTGAAAATCTGTTTATGAGAATACCCGTGGACGCGTGGACGCAGCTTCCACACAGACTGAATCAGAGCTGAAATCAACACTGCTGTTCTTCTTTACTGCTAAACGAAGCACTGCTGTCCGTGTACAACTTACAAGCTGCTCTGTTTGTTCATTCATATATATTTACATATTGCACTAGTGTGCACTAGTATGTCCTGTACATGTAGCTGTAGCTGATGACAGAATGAAAACTGAAGTATTTTCGTCTTTTTCCTCTCCTGTAAATTGTTTTCACTCACACTGACCGTCCTACAGGGACGTAGGATTTACTTACCCGTGGAAAAAAGTAGGAATCATATTACATTTTGTTATGGAGCTCCACATCAGACTGGATAAATGTGACACCTCCAGGCTCAGCAGCAGGTAATGCTGTAGCATCGCAGCCCCTCTGCTGTCAGCGGCCCAGGCTAAACTGGTCCTGTCAGTTGAGTGTGTGAGGCTGTCTTTGATTAGAACTCATTAATCGTTGGTCGGCGTGGTAACAGGATCATTACTGACAGGGTTTGGTCCTGTTTGGCGCTCACTGTGTGAGAAAACTGCCTGCAGACAACAATGGCATTTTTATCATCGCTGCCAGTCGACATGCTTCAGCAGTCGTGATGATGCGGGCCTGACAGTCGTGGGTGAACACTGGACCTCAACCACTGGTTTGAAACTGTGCTTTTAACAGTGTGCAGCGTGTTCATGAACATCTGCACTGGTAAAACTAAATAAATTTCACATTTGCAGCTTGTTTCATCAGGTTACCTTCATGACTTTCAGCTTTTGTGGTTTTGCCTGCTTTGATGGGAGCAGGTTGGAACATCGTTAAGTGAAGTGCATGCACAAAATCTGCATAATTAATTTTTCCAAAACACCATCTGCTGTCACGTGAAGTCGGTACAAACTCAGCTGTCTGCACAAGTTCATGATTGTGCAACATTAAAGGACCATTTTAACCCTCGCATGCTGTTCTCATTCTGCACAACCAGTGTTGGTCAAGTTACTTGAAAATAGTAATCAGTAACTAATTACTGATTACTTCCCCCAAAAAGTAATCCCATTACTTTTCTGATTACTTATTTTCAAAACTAATTAATTACTTAGTTACTTAGTTACTTTTTAAAAACACGATTTACAACCTGAATAGGTGATAAAGTGATAGATCTTTCAGCCCAATTCTACTTTTTCTACATAATCATCATACAAAATGTAATCAAATGGAAAAGTCTCTTTTTAAAACTTGTTTTATTAGTTTTAATCTTTTAACTTTATGCATCAAGAAAAAATTTAATTATCTGCAACATTCTCTGACTGGAAGAAATTAGTTTAACATTTAAACCTATTTTCTGCACATTCCAGCACATAAAATAAAATATTTTTTGTGTGTTTACACTCACTCTTTCAAATAGATGCAAGTAAAACACAGCAGAAAATAAATAAAGTCAAAGACTAGCGGTCCTGTTGCTCTATTTTCACCTGTAAAGCAGGAGTGGGGTAGGCGGAGGTTTACCCTGGTGCAGGTGTGCAGCGGTCAGTGGAAGAATCCGCGAGTTTCTCTGTGAGTTTCCCATTACGTCGTAGCTACTCGGTGCTTGCTCGGAAGTTTAGGGTTTTTTCGCTGTAAAAAGAAGTTTTCTTCCCACGCACAACGGACACTAATGTTTTTGTCACTTTTTATGGAATCAAACTCAAAGTAAGGTCAGTACTTCCACGCTTTAAACGCTGCACGCTCATACTCTCTCTGCACTCGATATATGATCCATTGTTGATCTGCACACAGCTGTTGTCACGGACGTCGCACTCGCTTACGTCACTGTCATGAGACATTCTCGCAAACAAATCACGGTTTTAGTAACGCAGTAACGCAGCGTTCCTACGGGAAAGTAACGGTAATCTAATTACTGTTTTTGCAATAGTAATACCTTACTTTACTCGTTACTTTAAAAAAGTAATCGGATTACAGTAATGCGTTACAAGTAACGCGTTACTGCCCATCTCTGTGCACAACAGATCTATGTAGAATCTATAAATAGATTTTAATGTCAGAAAGGATATCCATTCATGTATTAATAATACAGAGAGCAGGGAGACGGGTTTTAGGTTCTGTTTTATAGAGAAATTATCATTCAATACATTTTATCTAACAAAAAACACCCATATCAGATATAATGATTCAGTGATGTTGTGGTCAGAGAAATCACGAAGGAAGCAGGGTGGAGGAGGAGACATGGGATATAGGAAGCAGGTTGCAAAATCAGGAAGTCTTGCAGTGGGCTGTCCTTGGATGGGGGCAGACACTCGGTGCATGTTCCAAAACTAGACTGAAGGAAAGGGAATCTTGTGGCTCTCGTGGCAGCCACTCAAAGCTCACAGGTTCACATCTTTATTTTTATCACTGCAGCTTCCTCTCATGCTGGCGGACTGTATGAGAGGAAGCTGCAAGGCAGGTCCTGAGGGAGGTGGAGGAAACAAGCGAGAGGATCCATGGACGTGGAAGGAAAACTCACTTTTACAGCCCAGAGGAACATCATCCACAAACATAAGTTTAAAACACAATTTATATAGTGCTGTGCAAACATCTTGAGTCACCCCCTCATCTCTTCATATTTTGCTTCCAAGGATCCAAAGGTTTTAGCGTGAACAAAAGCTGAGACGAACCAGGGTCACAGCTGCACACAAGACACAACTTGGCAAGCAACAAACTTTAAGAGACAAGCAAAGACTCAGAGATACAAAGCTTTGCATCTCTCAACGCGGTGTGTTCTGCACAAAAGAAGTCAGACAGGCCTAAAAAACTGTCTACATAGATGAACACTATCTGAAAATCATGTTCTTAAGAGACAAGCAAAGACTCAGATGCATCTGGCCCTTCAGTCGATCCATGTTCACATATCTTCATCAGAAATGGTCTCAGCTAAGCCAATCCTGCTCCTCACATACAAGGTCTTAAATAATCAGGCCCCATCTTATCTTAATGACCTTGTAGTACCATATCACCCTATTAGAGCACTTCGCTCTCGCTCTGCAGGCCTACTTGTTGTTCCTAGAGTATTTAAAAGTAGAATGGGAGGGAGAGCCTTCAGTTTTCAGGCCCCTCTTCTGTGGAACCAGCTTCCAGTTTGGATTCAGGAGACAGACACTATCTCTACTTTTAAGATTAGGCTTCAAACTTTCCTTTTTGCTAAAGCATATAGTTAGGGCTGGACCAGGTGACCCTGAATCCTCCCTTAGTTATGCTGCAATAGATGTAGGCTGCCGGGGGATTCCCATGATGCATTGAGTTTTTCCTTTCCAGTCACCTTTCTCACTCACTATGTGTTAACAGACCTCTCTGCATTGAATCATATCTGTTATTAATCTCTGTCTCTCTTCCACAGCATGTCTTTATCCTGTCTTCCTTCTCTCACCCCAACCAATCACAGCAGATGGCCCCGCCCCTCCCTGAGCCTGGTTCTGCTGGAGGTTTCTTGCTGTTAAAAGGGAGTTTTTCCTTCCCACTGTCGCCAAAGTGCTGCTCATAGGGGGTCATATGATTATAGGGTCTACCTTACAGTATAAAGCACCTTGAGGCGACTGCTGTTGTGATTTGGCGCTGTGTAAATAAAATGAAATTGAATTGAAAATGAATTCTTAAGGAAGCAAAAGGCTTTTGATTCAAATCAACAGTTTGTACGCAGGTCAGACGAGACGTCTATGACTGAAATAAAAA
Organism: Neolamprologus brichardi; assembly: GCF_056152115.1. NCBI lineage: Eukaryota > Metazoa > Chordata > Actinopteri > Cichliformes > Cichlidae > Neolamprologus > Neolamprologus brichardi. The sequence goes on along the minus strand of NC_142116.1, from coordinate 1,859,186 downwards.
AAATAAAACAATGTTTTTATGAATAAAATGCACTTTTTTAATCACAGAATATAATTAGGAATTAGTTTTAAAAGGATGCAGAGCTCGCTGTCGCCTGATCTGAGCTGTTCTCATTGTACTGCCTGTTTCTGTACAGACTCCGTGGCATCTCCAACACAGGCTCAGCGAGTTCTCGGCATTAACAGCAGGATTACGATCACAGCAACACTTTATCTGCCCCCCCTTAAAGAATTTTCATTATTTTTTCCATCTTTTCCCGTCTGTCTTTCACCCGTCTAACGCTCTTTGTCACCAACTCGTCCCCTCTCACCTCCTCTATCTTCACCTGCTCTGCCACGACAGTTTTTGACCTTTATCTCACATAGTCCAGGTCACGTGTTCATGTTTCCATCTCACGTCCACCTGTTTGACTTCTCTGAAAGTGTCAGATTTATCACCTGTTGACAGCAACAACAGTCTGCACTTATATCCGCGTGTTGCTGTCTCTTTTTACACGAAATGCTGAACGTACGTGAAAGCACGTGCCGCTTTATAGATTTTATGTTCGGATCAAATGTTTGGACATTTAAAAAAAACATATTTATGGCGTTAAAGGAAATCTTCCTGAAACTGTTGAAAAGTTACAGCGAAAGCCAAAAAGAATATTTCAGATCTTCATGTCAATAAAAATATATTTAATCATCAAACTGATTGAAAGGATTTGGTTTCAGTTCCCGTGTTATTTAGTTTCCTTCCTGCTCTGCGTCCTCTTACACCGCGTCCTGGACTCATGTGTCAGCACAGTGTTGTGAGACTTTCAGCACCGTTGAATCAACTCGGCTTCAGTCTGCACCTGCTGTGGCTGAAGGATCGACAGCTCGAGCCGTCACAATGAGCTGAATGTCCTCTCTAATAAGCCCACTGTTCGAAATGTCCTCACAGTTATAATAAGCATCATTCATGGTCAGCTGGTTACGCTGTGTTCGGAAAGGTTAAACGTTCATAACAAAGTGCTTAAATATATTTTACCTCAGTCTTGCTTCGGCGCTCGTGAACAAAGCCAAAGAAATCACAGCTCTGATCTCCTGCAGAGTGAAGAGGTGAAGGCGCTGTGATGCTAATGAACATGGTCGTTAGAGCGTTAACTGCTCGCAGCGCTACACGGCGTATGCACGAGCCTCAGCGCCCTCATTAGTGCACATCATTTGACTACAAAATCAAGTGGACCTCTGAATCTCCCTCTCCTTTGGCACTTCACCTTTGACCTTTTGTTTTTCATGTGTATATTATGTGTGGACATGAAGGAGGTTCAGACACTCGGTGTGTGTACACAGGAGGTTTGCTTGTTGGCTGAATAAAGAGCGGCGACTGATTTGGTTGCACATGTGCCATTAACTGTCTCTCATGTTCATTTCTGTTTTTTGTCATCTTCATTTCTTTCACGCTAAGCGTTTGATGCTGTCCCTCAGTTCATGTCTTGTCTGAAAGAAGCTTTTTAGCCCTCCCACTTTAAACCTTTAAAGCCGGTCGGAGAGGGCACGCTCCGTTTTGCGTAACTACTTTTAAATCCCGGTAGCTCTGCAACCACGTGAGCTAGCGCAATAATGTTTTTTGCATATGAAACCGGAGGAGTTGTACTTACATCTTATGCCATCAGCTTGTCCTCGGTCACAGTTTCCTTCCACATATAGTTTTGCAAAAACTGCATAAAAAGCGCTTGCAGCAACAAAAACATAATATTCCAGAAACGCTTTGCCGATCCGATCAGCTGTTCATAACACTTCCTAGTCCATCAGCGTGAACTATCGCATGTCCGCCATGACCTGCCCGAAACCGGAAGTGACGTCATTTTCGCGGAAATGTAGTTTTTTACCATCAGGGCCTCATGAGCCTATACTGGTGTTTTTAAAATTTATGTTTGACTTTATGACTTTCTGTGTGGTTTCTGGGATGCTTAGGACTCATATTGCACTGCTGGAAATAGTTTATTTTGATGCATATGCTGCTTTTTTGCAAATTTGCATTATAATATTTATTTTTGTTTTTCCTGCAGTATATAAAAATTGGTGTATTTCAAAAATAAAACTATGAAGACACTCAAAATAAATTTCCTGTGGTGGGAAACTATTTTGTGCAACTTTTTTGTATTTACAGTTTTGAGGGATAAGCCTCTTAAATTTCTCTAACTAGAAATATATGTTAAAAAAACAAAAATGATTTTCAATTTTTTTGTAGTTTATTGCACTTTTTTGCAATTTATGTAATTACTATGCACTTAATGGAGACATATTATTAAAATTTAGGCTATAATGGTTGTATTGATGTATATCAACTTGAAATGCTCCCAAAAATGGCTCCACAGCATGTAAAAATATAATATAAGCTCTGGCGGACTTGGTTCTATGGTCGGTCTTAAAGGGTTAAGGCCGGCCTCTTTTTAAACCAACTCTCCTCTGACTGGCTGCTCGTCGTGATTAGAACAGCAGGTGGGAGTGGCTTATCAAGTCTTTCTTAAAGTGATTTCAGAACCCAAATGCAGATTCATGACACTGAATGTAAGAGAAAAAAACCTTTGAGTCCAAAAGCAGGTAAAAACAAAATATCGGGGAAAGTACAGAAATGGACCAACCAAGAGGAAAAAATAACAAAAACAGGGAACACTGGCGTTAAAGTGAACGTCACAGGAAGAAGATGTGGAGGGAAACAGATGAAGTGTTCAAAATGCAAATTTCAAAACCACTGGATGATGACACACTGACTATGGCCATCTTTTATATACAGTTTTTGTGTCTGAAGGGAGGAGACTTCCCGAAAAGATCCGGTTAAAAATTCATGCAAATTTTTCTAGTTAAATAGAAGCATTAGCTCAGCTCACCTTTAACTCTGACAGTAACGTGAGCATGTGTCTGTACTGATGACGTGTTGTGGAGAAACTGAGTGCTCACATTGTGGATATGCAAAGTTATTCTGGCGTTGAGTGGTTTGATGAGGCCTTTGGAGAACGCCGCTCTCATGACCTCTGGGTCGTTCGAACTCACTCGGACTTTTTTCAGACTCTGAATCTCAGACAGCAAACACAACAAGACCCCATTAAAATCGCCTCTCATGCACAAACAACGGTGCTGCACATGCACTTGCTGCCCACGCACAATTACTAATGGATGCCTGTTTTTATCCATTGTCTGTGATCTACAGTTTGCAGCGTCAGTTCATCAGAGCAAGCTGCAAGATATGATCCCTTTGAGTCTGCTAAATGCAATAAATACACTAATGTGGTCATTTTATGCTCATTTTATAAATCTCTAGTGTTTGAAGGTAACACAATAGTTTTTGCTTGTGCAAAACTATTTTAGGGCTAGAAACACAAAAAACCGCTGCTACACATGCTGCTCTGAGTCTGTATTTAAACAAGGTTGAGCCGAGGTCGCAGCTCTCAAAGCCTCTTTATTGCTGCGTCACAAACTCTCACTGTCAGCCTCTCCTTACATTTCCTTTCCCAGACCTGGACTCTCTCTGCTCCTATCACTCTCCGCTCTCTCATTACCCCCCTCTCCTCCCGAGCCGTTCACGCTCTCATAGCGTGGATCTGGCGTGGCATCGCTTTACAGCTGTACACTTCTGCAGCAGAAGCCCAGGAATAGCTGCTCTTCATTCCTATTTGAGACTCAGCTTAGGAGACGGTGCATTATGATAAAAATGGTTCCACCGTGGTGACACGTGAACATGTGCAAGATGTTCAGATGCAGCAAAAAGCGCTGGTGTCATTTACATTTTATTAGATCCAGACAGTGTTTGCCACAGTGTCTATATTTAAATAGCAGTACGTTGTGGATGCAGTGACAGGACGAAGTCAGTGAAGATGCATCAAGTTAGTTTCACAGCAGAGAAACATCGAACATCCACAGCTGAGCAAACCTGAGTTCATTTACAATTACTGCTCTAAACATAGACTGTATATAAAAAATGGAGGTTTCTGCATGTTAAAGCATCAACATTTGCATTTTATTGTTTGAGCCTCAGCCATGTTGGTTTTAGAGCCAGAAGTGACCATATTTGGTGCTCAGACCATCGCGTGTCTGCCCCGTCTGTCAAACAGGAAATGACATTATTTTTGTGGTAAACTTTTTCAAAGGTTTCCTGGTATTCTTGTTTTATTTGATGCCTTTCTGTATCATTTCTGGGAGGCTTAGAACTTAAATAATAAGGATTTATTTTGATGCTGCTTTTTGCAAATTGTGCACAATTATATTTATTTTCATTTTTCCTGCAGTTTACAAAATTTCTGTATCTTAAAACTTAACTTATGAAGTTCCAAATGAATTTCCTGTGGTTGGAAACATTTTGTGCAACTTTTTTTGCATTTACAGTTTTGAGAGATACACCTCTGAAATTTGTGTGATGTGTAAAAAAACAACAACAAAAAACAAAAAAACAGTTTATTATTAGTCATTTATTATTAAATATACGCTGTTTAGGTTTAAAATATCAATATAATCTGACCCGATGACAACTTCAGGCTGTGTGGCTGTAAAGGAACTTCCTGCAGCCGCCTTTCTATTTTAAGTGTGTTTAAAATGCCAAAATAAATGATTCATGTAGTTTTTCTCTGATTGAGCTGCAAGTATAAATTATGCATTTTATTACTTCATCAGTGAAAACAATGATTTATAGTTTATATGCAGCAAACATGGCTGATATAAATCCCTGCGGACGTCTCAGAGCTGGAAACTGTGTGTTTTTCACTTCAGTGTAGATGTGAGTGCAGCTGCTGATGCTGCTCAGCCGTCGACACCCTGACTGTGACCAATGATTCCATCAGCCGGACTCTTCGTCAGTCAAATCTGATGAGGAGCGACTCGGAAAGAGCTTATTGGAAATATAATCAGAGATTTACTGTCAGGAGAGTTTGGCCAGCTGAAGACACTATAAAGCCCACCCGTGGATCTTTCACGTCTGATAAAGTGCTTATCATCAAATTAGAATTATGAGAAGTGAATGTGTCGTTTCTGTGCAGATTAGTGAAAGGACCGCTTCTGAGATGTGTAGATGTGAGCTCTCTGCTCGGATCTGTTTCAGGCGACTGTTGACGTTTGCTCTCAGACCCGAGTCTACAGGAGCTGATTGTCCTTTAACAGCGGCGCCTCAACCTCTGAAATAAATGAACTGCACTCATTAATAATTCACAGATGATGTTTCCATGTGTTAAATGTGTTGCCTCCACGTCTCCACCCGCTTTCTATCAATGCTTGTTTATCTTCTGGTGCTTTATTTAAAAATCGACGATCTCTTCTGTTCCGCGATGTTACGGCGCCGCGTGACTCTGATTCCACAAAACAAGAGAGAAAAGCTGACAGCTCCGAGGCAGGAAAAACTGACAACGGGAAGAACTGAGTGGCAGCAGTGTTTAGTTTCAGGGGAATACTAATCAACTTTTAATGAGTCATTTTGTTTTCTTTCTTCTTTTTAAACTCACATATGTATACATATACACTGTTTTTTTATTTTATTCTATTTATTTAATTATTTATTTATTTTCCGCCTTCGTTGTATATTGGTTTCTCTTCTTCTTACTTTAGCACCTTTGTGGTTCAGCTACCCAATTTCGCTGTGCAAGAAACTGTATAATGACAATAAAAAGCTCCAAGTCTCTAAGTCTCTAAGTCTCTAAACATACTTAAATGAGTTTGAGGTGAAGAAAAAAATGCAGATGTGAAATGTAAAAAACGAGGTCAGAGATCAAATGTTTCAGAATTTGAAGAATAGTTTTTAAAAATAAAAACAACAATAAAAATTTTTCTTTGACCTTGAAGAGTTTCAGAGCAGGATTAGAGCGCAGACACGTGGCTGGAATAAAGTGGATTCTCAAACACTTACTGTGAACTTTGGATTTATTCTCTTGCTTTGTCACGGTTCTGGGTGCGTTGGACCCAGTAATTTGAGTTCATTATGTTTTGGTTTACTTTTGCATCATGGATTATTCTTTATCTTTCTCTGGTACTTTGTGTTTCAGTTATCTTGGTGTTTTGGATTGTTTTCTCATTCTCTTGTTGTGGTGATGTTTATTGTTTGAGTTTCATGTATTATTTTCTGTCCGCCCCTCTGTGTCGAGTCCGTGTCTTTGAGTAGTGTTTCATGTTTCCTGTTTTATTGTGAAAGTCTTTGTCTTAAGTTAGTGTGTGCAGCTTGGTTCCCCCTGTCTCATTAGCCCTGATCTCTCCCAGCTGTGTCTCCCTCCTGTTGCCCATTCCCTCATTACTACCCTGTGTATTTAAGCCCTGTGTTTTCCCGTGCTCGGTGTCGCGTCGTACCCTCAGATCATGCCTGTGTGTTTTCGTGTCAGTTTATGTTCAGTACCATTGCTCAGTTTCATCTTTTGTTTTATGCCAGCAATAAAGCTGAGGTTTGAGTTACAGTTCAGTGTCTGAGTCCTGCGTTTGGATCCTCCTCTCCGCCTGCCCGCACACAGAGCCCTGACATGCTTTTAGTTTTTTTTTTTTACTTTTTTTACTTTACTGTTTCCTCATTTACAAAAAAGGTTCTATGTTTGTTTGTTTTTTTAATGGCTCCAGAATTTAGTTCCTGTTAGCAGAGTCAAAACCATCTGAACAGTCTCGAGTCTGTCCGTGTGATTGACATGGTGAGATAATGTAGCAGAGAAATGCCTCACACAAACAAACAAACGGAGCACAATGCTTACACACTTTCCAAAGCCCGGGATGCGTTATTGTTACTAATAACAGTCGTGTTTGATGTGTGTGTGTGTGTGTGTGTGCTCCCGGGCAGCAGAGTTAATGTTTTCATGTATTATTTAGTTATTATTCATCAAAGTTTCTCCTTCTTGTTTGAATGTCATAAACTGGGACCTTGCTCCAGTCTGTCTCACGTTCTGTATAAATGTCTCTTCTTTGCTGAGTCGTTGTTAGCACGTCATCATTTTTCATGCGTTTCATGTGTAAATAATCACTTAAAGGAAAATAAATGACAGACAGATGCAGCATCACACGCTGGACTCCACACAGGATTTAACACGTTCCTATTAAATAAACTCAGACTTTCAGACTTTGGACATTTGAATCTTTAATCTTCAGGCCTGCATGTTGAAGCCTGAGAAGAAATCAGGTCGTGCCTGTGACAAAGAGGTCGTAGCAGTAAACAAACTGCTTTATGGATGTTGAAATATGATGTGTGGCTACTTTGCATGAGTGAGCGCTGCACAGATTTGTTTACATATGCCACACACACACACATTTATCAGAGGATGCTGATCTTCGTCTGGAGTTTATGAAACTGTGATTGTTTGAATCATCGCTCGGTCGAGTGCACATGATGATGTAAAACCTGCGACGACACAAACACGCAGCAACACTTCTGTGTGCAGTCAAACACACTTGTGTTTATGGTCAAACAGAGCTGCAGCACTGACTCCTGTCCATGAGATCAATGCAGAGGTGAGAAGTGCCGTATTGATTTTAACAGATAGTGACTGTTTGCACGGCGCCGTCACCTGAGAGGAAGCTCGTCAAACACTAACGGGGCGCAACTTCATCCCGACGTGGACCTCTGACCCCGCGCTGTTAGCCCGCAGACACGCAACACGGCACGTGTCACAGAGTTCATCGCTTGCTGCTTGTTGCACGGCAACAAGTGTGTGCTGAGGCAAAGGGAAGCAAGCCCATAACTGTACCTGCATGTTAGTTTGGTCATGTGATAAATTTCAGGCAATCAAAAAAGTTGCTGAAGAGCCAAAAATCAGCAAAATCACAAATTATAATAATGCTAAAAAATAAGAGTTTTGATGGCTGGGTTTATTTTTGTGTTACTGTGTTAGCATCAGTGGATGTTTGTGGCATTTTGCACTGTTAGAAATAATAATAACAACGTTTATATCTCCACGTCTTAACGTAAGCTTTTATTTTCTAAAGATAAACTCATACTGTGTTTGTTTACTTTTCTTCTTTCTTCCATCTCAGATTAGCACATTTTTACAACGGTTCGTTCTCAGCCGTCTCCAATTTGCATAAAAAATTTATGGTGCAAAGTTTGAATGTATATGAGTGTTGTGAAGTTTTAGCCTCATACACACGATCAGACTTTGCAACATGTACACATTTTGTTTTTTACATGAATGCACATGAAAATCTGAAAAATTGAAGATATTTTTGTCTATATTATAATATTTTCGTAGTCTTGCCGGACCAAGTTTCCAGTGTTTATGCCATATACACTTACACTGCTGCAAAACCTCTTTATCAGTTTAAATTACGTATCAACTGGAAACTGCAGAATATTATTCAGGATCTGCTGAGATTTGGGGTTGTTTGTCATATTTACTCAAGTTAGCATGAAAATAAAAATGTTTGTGACTCAGAATGTTTGAAAATATTCTCTGTTTTCCCATATGGAAAAGATATTTATATAAATCTTATAAAGTTTGTATCTGTCTTGTGTGAAACTTGTATGAAAAGCATACAAGAGTGAAAACAGATTTAAGATCCCTTGAAAAATTGTATAAATGAAACTTGTATGTTTTGGATACTTCCTAAAACAATATATGAAAGTAATGAGAAAGTGGCCACTTTTATGAGTGAATCATATAAGCCTTATATGATTCACTATATGAAGTAGGCCACATCTGATGCAAGGGTTATTTTTGAATTACTGTGAAATATAAGTATAAAAGCGTGAAACTCATAAATATTCAGAAATTGTCTTTTTTGTTTGTGTTTCAAAGATGTTTGTTCATATTTCAGCCAGACAGTTAGTGGATATTTCAGGCTTTTTATCTGTTATAGTTTTATGTCTATATGTTATAGCCTGAAAACGGGTCGATGGACTATACTGTAAAAAAATGTCATTAAAAATAAAAAAACAACCTTTGACCATAATCAAAGAAGCAAATCAGAGATGGTTGAACATGTTGATGGAATAACCCAAAGTAATAAATTATTTGTAGGAAATAGCCGCCATGTGCCTCCCTGAGCCTGGTTCTGCTGGAGGTTTCTTCCTGTTAAAAGGGAGTTTTTCCTTCCCACTGTCGCCAAAGTGCTGCTCATAGGGGGTCATATGATTGTTGGGTTTTCTCTGCATGTATTACTGTACGATCTACCTTACAATATAAAGCGCCTTGAGGTGACTGTTGTTGTGATTTGGTGCTGTATAAACAAAATTGAATTGAATTGAAAATAACGTCTTTTACAAACCTGCAAAGTTCAGATCAGGCAGAAGGCCAAAAAAACTGATTTGCTTCCTACTTACAAATCAGATCTACGCCGTAACCAGAACGCCTTTTTAACCCGACGCAGCAACATTTACGTAACCTGCCATGTATCTCACGCCGGGTCGACGCATAACCAGAGCGACTTGAACGCTGCGGTGCAGGGATGAAAGGTTGTGTTAAAACACACTCATTCACAGTGACCATCATCACCAACACCCCGACGAGGCGTGTCACAGATAGACACAAACTAAATGGCACCAAGTGACACCAAAAATCAATACGTCACGGTTAGTGTGCTAACATTATGATGGCTATGCCCATCTTTCATATAGAGGCTGTGTTTTCACAGTAATGTTACTCTTATCTATTCTGAGCAGAAGCTTCCCAATAAATGAGTAACAGCTCGGAAACTTCCTCATTTCTGCAGGGACTCACTGTTACTCTCCTCTGTGCGTATTTTACAGTGCTGCAGGGTGTCAACACTAAACCGTGACTGTAGAAAATAAGTGAGACATGAAGATCAATGATCTTTTTGTCAGCATCCAACTCGTGGCAGAACTTGTAGTTTTCTTATGAAGACTGGCTTAAAGGTTGACCTACATTTGTGCACTCACCTTCACAGGAGCATCGGAAAGAGCTGCAAACACAATACTGGCATAACATGACCTTTAACCCTTTGCACGCAGGCCATTCTTTGACATTTCCATCTGAAAAAACATCTGAAATTTACTCAGCTGGAAAACTGCGGCTGAAGGGTTAAAAAATAATCCTTCTTGTTTTTCCAGTGAGAACAAAAATGGAAAAATAAGACTCGTATAGGAATGAGACAGCAACGCAGGTGTTCCTGAAGCTGCAGGAGGTCAAAGCTGACTGGGCAAGAAACCAGAACAGTAAAGTTTGGAGCTCAAACGCAGCGTAAGGGTGACGAGTGAATGTTGTTGTTGCTGATGACAAAATAAATCCAGTTTATGTCCAAATAAGAACTAAGAGAGTTCACTTTGTCAGATATAACACAATCTGCTTACACACAATAATCCCTGTGGTGAGTGTGATCACGTCTGCTGGTGTTGAGCCTGCTCACAGATTCTTCAAATCTGAGCGAGCACCGAGCACGCTGCCACGGAAATGTGACATTCACAGAGAAACCCCCGGATCCCCCCACTGACATGACCGCTGTGGGCAAACCTCCACCCGCCCCACTCCACCTAAACAGGTGACAACAGATTTAAGAGCGACAGGCGTTAGTGCTGCTGAATCTTTGATGTTAAATTCAAATTTTATTTGTCACACACACACAACCATACACAGTATGACATGGGGGTGAAATGCTTGTAGCTGTGCAATGCCCGACCATTAATGACAGAAAAAAAGTTTTACAGTATTTACAATTTACAGGTTACTACAAAATTTACAAATTAACTTAAGAATTTACAGTAAAAAATGTGCAAATAGCAGAAAGAGATTATAAAGATTATAAATTATAGGAATTATAGGATTATAGGAAATGTGTGGTGATGTGATGTGTGGGAGAGTCCAGTCCTACACCTGGTTCAGGGCTGAATAGCCTGGGGGAAGAAGCTCCTCCTCATTCTCTCTGTTTTGGCCTTAAGGGAGCGGAAGCGCTTCCCAGACCTCAACAGTGAGAAGAGTCCATTGTTGGGATGGGAGAGGTCCATCATAATCTTCCTAGCTTTGGACTTGCACCGCTTGGTGTAGATGGACAGCAGGTCAGGGAGCTCTGATTGAATGATGCGTTCGGCTGAGCGCACCACTCTTTGCAGATCTCGTCTGTCCTGCTTGGTGCTGTTCCCAAACCAGGTGCAGATGTTTGACGTCAGGACGCTCTCGATGGTGCAGCGGTAGAAGTTCTTGAGCACCTTCAGTCTTCTGAGGAAGAAGAGACGCTGACGGGCTTTCTTAACCAGGGTGTTGATGTGGCAGGACCATGACAGGTCCTGAGTGATGTGGACACCCAGGTATCGGAAACTGTCCACTCTCTCCACTGGCGTGCCACTGATGATGAGGGGTTTGTAATTCCTCGCCTGCTTTGTAGTGAAGTCCACGATCAGCTCCTTAGTCTTGCTGGTGTTTAGGAGGAGGTTATTCTCCTGGCACCAGGTCTCCAGGTTCCTAATCTCCTGCAAGTAGGCCGTCTCGATGTTGTCGGATTCTTTATTTTTGCTGTGTTTGCATCTATTTGAAATGTAATGTGGTTGGCGGACTGCTGTGCCCGTGCACCACCTCTCGCTGCTGCTGTGGGTGATGGAGTGTTCCCTGTAGCTTAGCATTATGGCTGAGGCAGGACTAGTCTTCGTGTCCTCCTTGTCTGAGCTCGCCACAATAGGTTTAAATGCTAAACACATTTCTTAAAGTGCATATAATTAAATTTTTGCTGGATGCAATGTGCATGAAGTTAAAAGATTAAAACACATTTTAAAAAGAGACGTTTCCATTAGATTCAGTTTTAAATGATGGATTGTGCAGAAAATGTAGAACTGGGCTGGAAGTTCTTCGGCTTTATTACATATTTTGGTTCTGTATCATGTTTTTAAAAAGTAACCAAGTAATAAAATAACTAATTATTTTTTAAAATAAGTAATCTGTAAAGTAATGGGATTACTTTTTCTAGGAGAAGTAATCAGTAATTAGTTACTAATTACTTTTTTCAAGTATCTTGACCAACATTGTCTGGCTCCAAAAGGAAGAAGGAAAAAAAACATGATAGCAGCCAGACTTTGCAAACAGGGATACGAGACCACACGAATGAAATCATCAGTAGAATCCAGTAAAAATGACCACTGTGCACTCGTGCAAATGAATTTATGTCTCTGCTGGACTTGAATTGAACAGGAATATGCAATGGGAAAAAACTGGATGCTTTGTGGAGGAGCGTCGCGCTGACGTGTTCCTGTGCCTGAATATCCCCCAGGCAGCATCTCTGTTTATCCCATTTATTACAGTGATGCTGATGTCAGGACTGTGGAGCAGCGAGTTTCAAAAGCCATCACACACTTTATTAAAAAGTGCATTATGTAACTGACCTTTTATAAAGACGCTCATTGAGCCACAGCAACAATCTTCCACCCTGCTTTCATCTGGTAAACTCAAAGGTCTGTATCAGGTTCATACGGGAGTTTCATTAACATCTGTTTGCCATAAATTCATAAGTGTGTACACACAATCGCAAAAGCAAACTAAAGTTATTACTTTTAAGCAAAGAAGTCTTGCTTCTTCTGGGGTTTGTAAAAGCCAGGAGCAATAATACCTGCCTACAAACCGAACAAAGAGGTCTTTTATCACGTGTGATGCTCGAGCGTGAGCCAGCGAAGTTCTGAAACAGTTTAAATCTGCAGCATGGAGCCGCGCTCAGCACTGCAGAGCTGCTCCGGTAGCGAAAACAACACTTTGTAGCAGAATTTGGTGACTGTTCAAGACCACAAACCTCGTGTAGCCGAGTTGATCTGTGATAAGATTCAATTTGCATGACTTGAAAGCAACAAATTTCAAACCGGGGGCGTTTCCCAAAATCTGAAAGCCATTAAGGTCGACTTAAAGGAAAGCCTGTGACCATGACTGCTCCGGCAGGTTCTGTGACGAAGTCAGGAGGAAACAAGAAGGTCTTTGTTGCCATTTTTCTGTTTTTGGACAGCACAGCCGAACCTGAACAGAGAGCCCACTGTGTTTGTGAGCTTCTGGGTGTGGCGCAGCGGTGACTTTGCTTTGTGTCACGGTGCAGCTGAAGCATTTTAAAGATGTTCTAATCATTGTTTAAGTGTTTGCTGTGCTCTGATGGTGAAGACTACAGCGAGGCCGTGCTCAGAGAATGTGGAAATGAAAAAAGGTACCATGGCGTAAAATCAGGGATGTCGAACTGCAGGCCTCGAGGGCCGGTGTCCTGCAGGTTTTAGATCTCACCCTGTTTCAGTACACCTGAATCAAGTGATTAGTTCATTAACAGGCCTCTAGAGAACTTCAGTGCATGTTGAGGAGGTCGTTCACCATTTGAATCAGCTGTGATGGATCAAGGACACATCTGAAACCTGCAGGACACCGGCCCTCGAGGCCTGGAGTTCACCTGTGGCGTAAACCAAGCAAAACTGACTGTTGGTTCAGCATGTTGTTAGCATGATCGTGGCCCGCTCCTTAGGAATTTAGCTGGTGTGACGAGGTTTTCCTCAGGAAATGTGGCTCAGACAGAGTTTTCCTGATTGCAGCAGCAACACGCCGGAATAAAACAGGACATTTGTTCGACTGTTTTTCTTTCTACCTGCAAATAACTGAAGAGCATTACTGTAACAGCACTGTGCTTACTGAGTATTGTACAATGATACTGTAATACTGAAAAACATTATGTTATGATTATAGTTATCTCTATAATAACTATAGAGATAACTAATCTTAAAAGTAGATATCTCTACTTTCAAGATTAGGCTTCAAACTTTCCTTTTTGCTAAAGCATATAGTTAGGGCTGGACCAGGTGACCCTGAATCCTCCCTTAGTTATGCTGCAATAGACGTAGGCTGCCGGGGATTCCCATGATGCATTGAGTTTTTCCTTTCCAGTCACCTTTCTCACTCACTATGTGTTAACAGACCTCTCTGTATTGAATCATATCTGTTATTAATCTCTGTCTCTCTTCCACAGCATGTCTTTATCCTGTCTTCCTTCTCTCACCCCAACCAATCACAGCAGATGGCCCCGCCCCTCCCTGAGCCTGGTTCTGCTGGAGGTTTCTTCCTGTTAAAAGGGAGTTTTTCCTTCCCACTGTCGCCAAAGTGCTGCTCATAGAGGGTCATATGATTGTTGGGGTTTTCTCTGTGTCTATGAAGAGCCTTGAGGCGACTTTTGTTGTGATTTGGTGCTGTATAAATAAAATTGAATTGAATTGAATTGAATTGAATAGTAAGGCGTTAGCAGTGTTGCTTAAAGCGAGCGTCCCTAATAAAGATGTCAGCAGACTGGGACTCTTTCTGCTCGTCATACACAGATGACGTGATCAGCGTCTGTGGCCACTCTCACATGTTTTTTAGGCTGCTGCTATTAAAATATGTATATATGTGTATATACAGAACATGTATGTCTGAGGTGAAATTAGGTTGCAAAGACACACATGCATGTGTGTATCTTCACACATTAGTGCATTTGTGTTCTTCTTGTTCGTTGGTCTTTGCTGCACATTTTCAACAGTGACTCTATTGTTTCAAATGATTTTGTTCCCTCTGCAGTTTCACACAAAGCTCTGGATTCTTGTGTAAACACACTTCTGTTGCAGTCACTGACACCTGTAACACGTAGTGTGTTTTTATTCGACTGTGTGTATTTCTGACTTCCTCGTTTTTTATCGTCATGTCTCTCGAGTGTAACATGAGTCACGACTCGCTGTGCTAATCTTAGCATTTCCTGCGTGTGTATTTGTGACTTATATGTTGTCTTGTGTGTGAACTTGACTCTTTGTGTTGAGACAACCTCGCTGCTGCCTTCATGATTCAGAGGCGGAGCTTCAGCTACATCGAACAGCTCTCTGTGGTTAACCACTGTGACGCTCTCAGAGAAAAGCTTAGGCCTTAAAATCACCTATAAACCTCCTACATGCATAAATAAAGCCATGCTTTTGTGTTTCAATATAAGCATTTAGAAAGTAAAACGTCTTAAATGAGCAGTTTTTCTGTGGGAATTTTGCATTGAAAGACTAACAGGAAACTAGCAAAGCAAAGCTGACAAGCATCACCACAACGTTTCATAAATGCTTTTCATGAATACACTTCATAAACACACAGCAAACTGCATTTTTTTAAATGTGAGAGGAAAGATGACGTGACACAGTGACCTGAATATTTATAGCAGTGGGCTCTGTGGGGATGTGCTGACTCTAACTTGAGGCACACCTGCAACATTTTTACTAAAACCTCTAAAACACAGTTGTTTGTTTTTAGGTTGTTTCTCCTTCTTTTGTTGTAGTTATTGAAAATGTCTTGTTTTTTTTAATATTATTGTTCTTTAAAAGCACACGATCTTTACTTTCAGTGTGAACATGAACTTCAACTGCAGCCCATCTGAAGTATCATTTGTTGGTTTTGGTGTCTTTACAGTAACAAACTGACTTGTTTGCTTCTTTTGGTTCAAACAAAAAGGCAAACGCGTCACAGTAAGAGAGAAAGTCATCGGGCAGTGGGGCAGTTTGCAGTCAAGGGCAAACTGAGAAATGAGGAAGGGGTTTCTGTGTCAAGTGCAGGAGTTCAAGTATGCTGGAGTTGTTGCTGTGTGGGGGAGGGTAGAGCAGTGCAGTGAGCTGAAAGCTGTATCAGCCTGCTGGTGAAGAAAGAACTGAGGTTAAGACAAACCTGCTGGTTTACAGGTCATCAGTGTTGGTCAAGTAACTAATTACTGATTACTTCCCCCAAAAAGTAATCCCGTTACTTTACTGATTACTTATTTTCAAAAGTAATTAATTACTTAGTTACTTAGTTACTTTTTAAAAACACGATTTACAACCTGAATAGGTGATAAAGTGATAGATCTTTCAGCCCAATTCTACTTTTTCTGCATAATCATCATACAAAATGTAATCAAATGGAAAAGTCTCTTTTTAAAACTTGTTTTATTAGTTTTAATCTTTTAACTTTATGCATCAAGCAAAAATTTAATTATATGCAACATTCTCTGACTGGAAGAAATTAGTTTAACATTTAAACCTATTTTCTGCACATTCCAGCACATAAAATAAAATATTTTGTGTGTTTACACTCAGTCTTTCAAATAGATGCAAGTAAAACACAGCAGAAAATAAATAAAGTCAAAGACTAGCGGTCCTGTTGCTCTATTTTCACCTGTAAAGCAGGAGTGGGGTAGGCGGAGGGTTACCCTGGTGCAGGTGTGCAGCGGTCAGTGGAAGAATCCGCGAGTTTCTCTGTGAGTTTCCCATTACGTCGTAGCTACTCGCTGCTTGTTTGGAAGTTTAGGGTTTTTTTCTCTGTAAAAAGAAGTTTTCTTCCCACGCACAACGGACACTAATGTTTTTGTCACTTTTTATGGAATCAAACTCAAAGTAAGGTCAGTACTTCCACGCTTTAAACGCTGCACGCTCATACTCTCTCTGCACTCGATATATGATCCATTGTTGATCTGCACACAGCTGTTGTCACGAACGTCGCACTCGCTTACGTCACTGTCATGAGACATTCTCGCAAAAAAATCACGGTTTTAGTAACGCAGTAACGCAGCGTTCCTACGGGAAAGTAACTGTAATCTAATTACTGTTTTTGCAATAGTAATCCCTTACTTTACTCGTTACTTGAAAAAAGTAACGCGTTACTGCCCATCTCTGCAGGTCAGTCTACATGAAGATAGGAGAAGAGATTGAGCTGGAAAGGATGTGCAGCAGGTTAGGATGATTAAAGATAGAGATGGAAATGTGCTAACGAGTGAAAGGAGCTTGTAGAGGAGATGGGAGGAGCTCCTAAATGAAGAAAATGAGAGAGGGAGAGAGAGGATGGAAGACAGTTAGCGAATTGGGAAGTGCAGAGAATTAGTAAGGAGGAAGTGAGTGCAGCTGTGACGTATGGCGATGTCAGAGCTTTAGGCTACGTCCACACTAATCGTTTTCTCTCCGTTTTGGCCTCCCATCCACACTGAGACGGCGTTTTCCTCAAGGAAAAACGCAGCGGTTTGAAAACGCTCTCGAAAACGCATACATTTCAAAACAGAGCTGTCCCGCCGCAGCGTGGTCGCTCGAAAACGCAGACTTTCTATAATGATGACGCATTTTAGTCATGTGATGCAGTCATGTGACCAATTAAAAAACAATAACGGAGGGCATTATACAGCAGTTGTTTTGCTTTCAATTTTAACAGATCTATCTGGGCTAGTGAGGACGTAGTCTGAGTGACTCCAAAGGGACAAAGTGGGTCAGCCATGCTGATATGAGAAATAGTTTCTTCACGATGAAGGTGGGGGTGGACAGTCAGGCAGGAGTCTCTGTGGACTATGATGTTGCTAACATTGAGATCTGTGCTGAGAGCAGGGAACAGGTGGAAGGTGATGTCTGAAGGGTGTCTATGAGGAGGTGGAGGGTCATTCATCCTACACAACAAAAGAAATCAGCTGAGGTGGTTCGAGCATCTGACCAGGATGCCTTCTGGGTCTTTCAGGGGCATCAAAATGGGAGGAGACTCCATAGCACAGTGGAGAGATTATTTCCACCGGCTAGCTTGGGAACACCTCGTGGCACCTCCAGAAGAACTTGATCTCGGAGGAGACAGGAGATGTGAGCATCTGTGCTTAGATGGCTCCACCTGTGACCTGGGCCAGCAGCAGATGGAGGAATAATGAATGAGGAATGCTCTGATAGTTCTTGAGTCAAACATTGGTTTCCTTACGATTCCTGATCCAGGACTTTACGTGGATCCAGTTAGAAGATGCAGCAGTGAATCATTAAGTCGTGATAAGTTTAAACCTAACTTTTCATTTTGTTCCTGAGTTGATCCTGATGAACTGGTACCTTTGTACCAGCCTGTCATTCAATGAAGAACTAAATGTTCCTGTAAAACTGGATGGTTTCTTTTATAAACGCAGCTCTGCTGCTAAAGTTTTACAGCTTTTAAAATCAGTGTTTGGAAGCGGAGTGATTAATGTTCACACCAGCAGTGTCACAGTAAAATAAAAATAGTAGAAATATGAATTTTATTGTGCACTCATGAACAAAGCTGTACGTGATGTCTCCACATGTAATCATATGTACACTGATACATGTGGAAGTCGTGCACGTGCAGGCCAAACAGGAGGAGGAGAAAATGACGCAGTGAAGCGCACGTAACACCTCACACCTGGCTCCGCCCTCTGCATACATTTCCTCGTGCTACTCTCCTTCTGTCCCCCATCGATGAACACGATCAGTAAAAACTAATCAAACACACGCCGATCCAAACAAACCTAACACCGTGCGTTCCCACTGGCTGCTTATCGTCCAGGTCATGAACTGAGGGGATGTTCTATCTCGTGACCTTTAAACTTAGCATATGCTAACTATTTACAGACAGTCAGATACACACAGGAAGGCTTATATGCACACACAAACTTGTATATCTCACTGTGCAGTACCAATGTTACCTTCTAATTGAGCACAACTACACACCCACCTGGTCACCCAGTTTGTTCTGTTTGTTTTGTGGAGGAACAGCGTGCACCTCTTGTTTCTGTTCTGCAGTGTTTTCATGTCAGCCTGCACATTTCATCTCTGCTGAGGCTTGTCTCCTCGCACAGCAGTAATTATAGATAACTATATATTTCTTTGCTTCTTATTCTGTATCAGCTTGTTCATCCGTCTGTTTGTAGGAGAGCTGTTGTAAGTCTAAAGGCATGGTGCAGTCTGATTTCTGTTGTAGCACAAAAAGAAATGCTAAAACCTGGTTTCAGGGAGCCTGATGATCAAAGTGAACGCACTCTGTAGCCAAAAAAGACGTTAACTCAGTAAATGCTTTGATAATATCCAAGTTATCAAAAATGAAGCCAGTTCAGAAATTCTGGGCTCTTCAGTTTCTCTAATGTTTACTTGAAACTGGATCCAGCAATTAGTCCGTGCCCACAGACTCTCACGATCACATCAATATTATAAGAAAAGAATGAAGAACTGAAAGGACTCCATGTGTTTAAGTATTTCTTTTGTTGGTTTAAATTACTAGTTAGACATTTAAATGTCTAGTGGCACACGAGACACTCTAAGTCACTTACAACACCCGTGTAAGCTGTGCGTAGGGCGTATGAGGGGTGTGAATAAGATCTGGAAGATATTGGAGCATCGAGTCACTGAGAGCTTTGGGGAATCAATGAAGCTGGATGTGAATAAGGTTAATATGTCAGCAGACTTGGTGAGATAATGGTGTTAGTTATCCAAATGAGAGGTGAGCAGGGCACTAACCAGGAGAAAGGAAAGTGCGCAGTCTAGAAATGTTAGATGAACAGGTGACTCCACTATGGGACACTGTGGGTGTCTGTAAGTGTGGACCTGTTTACCAGGAGACTCCAAAGCTTTTGAAGTGAGCTAGCTGGTCAAATGTCTTTGATTTATATTGAGAACAATCAGACGAGGTGGAAACCGAAGGCTGAAAGGACTGATTTCATCTCTTTACGTCTGAGAGGATTGGATTTGTTTTTGTGGCCTTACTGTCACCTTCCTGTCATGTCCATTGCATGACTTCTGTCCACTCCTGGATGTGGTGTGTGTTCATATTTGACCAGCACTGGACTCTGAGCTGCACGTGAGCTCGGCCACACATTTCTTAGCTGCTAGTGAAACTATATGATAATGTAAACAGCGTGATTGTGTAACAAGAGCATTAAGTTTTAATAAACACAAAGTTACGCAGTGGCATTAACAAAATTAACAAAATCAAAATTTTAGTAAAAGAATGAAGAATTCAAAAGAATGAATCTGTGTAACCAACTAGTATTTATCTTTAGCAACTTTAATGTCCAATGTTTAAAGATTTAAGACCTACCATAGAACCAAGTCCGCCAGAGCTTATATTATATGTTTTCATGCTGTGGAGCCATTTTTGGGAGCATTTCAAGTTGCTATACATCAATACAACCATTACAGCCTAAATTTTAATAATATGTCTGCATTAAGTGCATAGTAATTACATAAATTGCAAAAAAGTGCAATAAACTACAAAAAAATGTAAAATCGTTTTTGTTTTTTTAACATATATTTCTAGTTAGAGAAATTTAAGAGGCTTATCCCTCAAAACTGTAAATACAAAAAAGTTGCACAAAATAGTTTCCCACCACAGGAAATTTATTTTGAGTGTCTTCATAGTTTTATTTTTGAAATACACCAATTTTTATACACTGCAGGAAAAACAAAAATAAATATTATAATGCAAATTTGCAAAAAAGCAGCATATGCATCAAAATAAACTATTTCCAGCAGTGCAATATGAGTCCTAAGCATCCCAGAAACGACACAGAAAGTCATAAAGTCAAAGATAACTTTTAAAAACACCAGTATAGGCTCATGAGGCTCTGATGGTAAAAAACTAAATTTTCGCGAAAATGGCGTCACTTCCGGTTTCGGGCAGGTCATGGCGGACATGCGATAGTTCGCGCTGACGTCTATTCTAATGTAGGAAGTGTTATGAACAGCTGATCGGATCTGCAAAGCGTGTTTCTGGAATATTATGTTTTTGTTGCTGCAAGTGCTTTTTATGCAGTTTTTGCAAAGCTATATGTGGAAGGAAACTGTGACCGAGGACAAGCTGATGGCATAAGATGTAAGTACAACTCCTCCGGTTTCATATACAAAACAAATTATTGCGCTAGCTTATGTGGTTGCAGTGCTACTGGGATTTAAAAGTAGTTACGCAAAACGGAGCGTGCTGCTCTGACCAGCTTTAAAGGGTTAAAGATTTAAATGTCTAATTAACACATCACTCTCTAGAGGAAGGAGACAGAAACTAAAACTACTTGTTTCATGTAGATGATGTCAGGTATAATCCACAAAAGGATTATTATCAGCTATGAACGGTCTCTCGTCTGGGAGCACCTAAAAACCAAAAGCTGGAAATGAGCATCATTAAGAACAATAGTTTCTTCGCTTTCACCAGGTGGGCGATGAGGCCTCAGACATAATACAGTAATGTAGATTAGCCCGAGTCCCCTTCTTCAGTCCTCGTTCTCCCTGCAGCACTATTGAATAATCACTGTCCTTGAAAAGCTTTGCACCTGGTTGAACGAGGCATTTGTGTTGTTTCTACCAAGGCTTACACCAGTTTAGTGAAGAGTAAAGTTGTCTTCAGCACAAAAGCCCTGCAGGCAGGTGGATAGAAGCCACTTTGTATGTGTTTTTTACATTTGCATATAAAAGGTCCAGAGCCTTGTCTTCCCTCCTTGCGCCATTAGCAATCATTCAAATGTTATCAGGAGCAGAGAAAGACTGAAACCTCCAGATAAGCCTTTGAATGTGCCTGGCTGTTTTCTAACCTTATAATAAAACACGTTACATCCCACGCTGCTTCTGCGTTGGCGGAGAGTCGTCTCATACTAACTGCTAAGTGGTCAGTGGCCCTGTTGCATACTTGCTCCAAGCCGGTCCTCCTGCAAGTGTGGGAGGACCAAAACTGCAGTTTGCTGAACGGCCACTTGATGCTGTCACTAAAAGTGGATCACTCCCCACTGACTTCCACGTTGAAATGCCAACTTTACAACAGGAAAAACATGTTTATAGCCTGACACAAAAACACTTTTGTATCCCTTCATCAAACCGGTCAAGGTGTCATGTTGATGGTGATGTAACACCACCTGGATACTGGCACAGGCTGACTGACAACCAGACTCTGTTTGTGCAACTTTAAACAGAAATATCTGACGAACAAAATGATTTGCTGTGAGGTTACTAACAGACCATGGAAGCGGTTTGTGCTGCAGTTTTAATGAATGAAACTTGGGTATTTTATCAACATGTTTCTTGGCAAACATCGGTGCTACACCCATACAGCCATACATCACTGTAAATCCAAATCTCAGATACCTTTGACACTAAAAAACAACCTGGTACAAAGGGTTTCTTGCCAAAACAGCCCTGATCCATCGAGGCAGACCCTAAAGGTGTGCAGTAGACCAGCGGTCCCCAACCCCCGGGCCTTGGACCGGTACCGGTCCGTGAGTCGTTTGGTACCGGGCCGCGAGAGTTGAGGCTCAGGTGTGAAATGTATAGTTTTCAGGGTTTTTATCGGTTTTCAATGTTGTTTTGTTATCATTTTTATCGTTTACTCGGTTTTCCTGGGTCTTTTCACGTGTGTTATGAATAAATCTTCTTTTTTCTAGTTTTATTTTGTTGTATTTATCCACGACACCTTAAAGGCCGGTCCGTGAAAATATTGTCGGGCATAAACCGGTCCGTGGTGCAAAAAAGGTTGGAGACCGCTGCTGTAGACCTTTGAAGTCCTGTAAGCTGAGCGGTGGGCCTCCGTGGATCAGACTTGTTTGTCCAGCACATCCTACAGATGCTGGATTGGACCGAGATTTAAGTCAACATCTTAAACTTGTCGTTATGCTCCTCAAACCATTCCTAAACCATTCTGTGCTGGGGTGCATTATTCTGCTGGGAGAGGCCAGGCAACACCATCACACTGCGTCTGATGGCTTGCCTTCCTCCCATAGGTCATCCCGGTGCCAGGTGTTCCCCAGGTAAGCAACACACATCTGGCCATCAGCGTAAAAGAAAGTGATTCATCAGACTGGGCCACCTTCTTCCATTACTCCGTGGTCCAGTCTGATTCTTTCATGCCGTTTGTTGGTGCTTTCGGTAGTGGAGAGGGGTCAGCATGGGCACCCTGACGGATCTGGTGCTGCGCTGCTCCATACACAACAAACTGTGATGCTCCGTGAACTCTGATACATTTCAATAAGTACCAGCAGGACATTTTTTGGCTCCTGTAGCTCGTCTGTTGGATCGGTCCACACAGGTCAGCCTTCTCTCCACACATGCATCAGTGGGCCCTGTCGCTGGGTCATCACTGTTCCTTCCTTGACCACTGCATGCTGGGAACGCCCCACTAGAGCTGCAGTTCTGGAGATTCTCACCCAATCAGCTGACAGACACAGTTTGACCATCATCAAACTAACTCAAATCCTTTCCCGCACCAAACACATCAACCTTGAGGCCAAAAATGTTCACTTGCTCCCTGATGAGCCCGTTCTCACTCCCGAGGCGTAACATGCCGAGGTTTTGTCACGTCCCGCGGCGTTCCTGAGGAACGCAAAAGGAGACCTTCGGCGTTGTTATGGTACACGGTGGGTTATGACTGAAATCCAGTGCAATGACGCTCCCGCGGTAATAGACGTTCCAGCCCTGTATTCCAGCCCTAAACCTAACCTTATCCCTAGCCCTAACCATAACCTTTTTCCTGATCTTAACCAGGACTTTAATGATGTTAAATAGCGTGTTTCTAAGCGATTTGAAGAAAAAGAGCAAACATGTGTAGATTGAGTCCATACGGTTCTCATTTTTCCTCATTTTTCCGAGGTCGTCATTCAGGAACGTGGTGGGTAGCCGAAAACGTAATATGTTGACGATTTGTCACCTAGCCTAAAATGTGACGCTTTGGGAGTGAGAACGTGTTGCCCTGATATATCCCACCCACTGACAGGTGTGTTATTGACATCACCCATCAGTGGTCTAATGTTATGTCTGATTGGTGTCCAAGATGTATTTTGGGCCCAGGGGTCCACATCACTGGAGGTTATACAAATAAGAGGACTTTTATTTTAAACTTCAGGTATTGATGTTTTTCCTCATCAAAATAAACATGTTTGTTTGTGGATCATAACAGACGGATGATAATATTTGGTGGGATACAGTAGTAGCATGTTTTGAAAGCAGACAGGTGGAGAGCAGAGGAGGACAGGAGAAAGAGGAAGGAGACACCTTGCGAGTGGAAGGATACTTTAAATATATTATTGTTTGGCCAAAAATGCATAAAAATCTTCAAATTCTGTCTGACATGTCCTGATGTCTACTTTGCATTTTTCAGCAAGTTAATTCACTATCTGATCACAACTCTGTCCTGCACCTGAATGCATGGTTGATTTTTGTCCAGTCAGAACATCGTGGTGCAAAGCTGTGCTTAGTAATCAGTTAGCGTCGAGAGGGTAATAAACGTGTTATAGAGCGGTTATGCAGCCATTCAGTTTATAAGCTGGACTGTTTGGGCTCTGCTGTAACTGTGTATCTAAATTTATCATAGAAGTTAGAAATGATGGAGAAAGACTCATAATAAAGTGCAGACGCGCTGATGATAAAGAATTCTTTCATTTTTATTTACTCGCTTGAATTTACCACGTCTGCCGAGACAGAGTGCAGAGGAATGTAAACAGGAAAAACAAATGAAGAAAAGGAAATGAGAGCAGGCCGTGCAATAACAGGGAAGACAGTGACGGCGAGCGTAGGAACCTACATTCGTACACAAACGGAATGAAAAGCTGGCGGGCAGAAAGAGTTTTTGTGATGATCCTTCAGGAAATTACAAGTTTAAAAGGAATGTGGATCAGCAGGTGGAGGAGAGCTGGAGCCCAAAGCCACGATCAAAGCGTCGTCTCAAGCTGATCCTGGATCAGCTTTTCAATTTTTACGCAGCAAAGCCCACAGTGAGAAATGCAGCAGCAGGGTGGTGATTCTTAAGGAGACCTCCAGGTCAGGTTCAACAGTGAAGGTGAAATCTGCACAGATCACTCAGCACAAAGAAAAAGAAAGCTCCACACAGTGCACGTACATGCAGAGTGTGCTTGAGTTCACACATCCACTCAGTTTGTTTCAGATGTTTCATTACGAACATGAAGGATTTCAAGAAATCTGACAAACTACGTCTTGTAAAGAGTTTTTCACACTTCACAAAGTTGCATTTTCTCCTAAATTTAGAACAAAATATAAAGCGTTTGGCCTTGAACACGTCAGAAACACGGTGTATAACCAGAAACTCACTCCGGATAGGATCACCTCGGCCTCCAGTAACAGTCTGAGGAACACTTGGATACTTTTTGAGGAGGATAAGCTACAATAAGAACAACTGGATAACGATAATTTGATGAGTCATGGGGTAAAAACATCCCTGTCTTCATCCATGACATGTCACGGTACTGTATCGTGCTTTGAGTAGAGAGTTTTCTTATACACATGAAAGCTAAAGATGCACTCCAAGAGTTGAAGCGTGATAAAGAGAGAAAATATTCCGGCTTCACCCTGATCCAGCCCGAGGACTTTCCTTTGTGCATGCCAGCCGGTCACCATTCTTCCTGCTGAATATGAATCCAGCACGAGCAGCCGCACGGACAAGTGAGACGAGGGAAGCGAAATAAAGCCCGAATTCCTGCAGGCAGCTGAGGTGTGTTCTGTTTGTAGTCACTCCGAATGTGCAAGAAACGCATCTGAAATCTGTCACACGTCCTGAACGCAGCTGAGCAAATTAAGGAAGCTGTTATCTGAAACTGAACCTTGCACGTGTGACATAATGCATGCACGAATGCTTTATGTAGATCAGTGAGGACTGACCGGTCACTGTGATTAAGCCGGCTTTAACTAAACTGTCTCTATGGGAAGATTTTGAGTGTATACAGGTGACATGATACCAGTGACATTCAGACTTGTGTTAAATCCATCTGATGTGACAGAGAAAATCTGTAACTCATGACTATTTACTATGTTACATATAATAGTCTTGCCGTACTTTCCCTTCTTGTTTTGAATAAAAGCCCCGCCCACTCCCGGTATAGGCACGCATAAATTATTCCTCTCGAATGTTTGTAAACACAAGCTTGTTTCTCTGCTGTGTTTACAAACATTAGTTATGTAATTGGAAGAATAAAGTATTAAACTATTAATAATATTTATGAGATATTTAAAACCAGCCCATTAATCATCTTTATGAGTTGAGGGTTTGAATTCCTGTGGTGCACGCTGCTCACAAGCAGACTATATTTTATACTTGTTGGCATGTAAACCTTGTTTTTAGGAGTCTTCAGTGTAATTGCATGAAAGACTGACTGTAAACGAAACCAGAGAGAAGCTACTGGGGTTATGTTTTCCCCCAACACGTGTAAAAGCTACCAGCGTTTGTTTCAAAGACAGGTCTGGACTCGTAACATTTTAGCACAAATATAGAAATTTATTTCATAAAGGAAATACATAACGACGTGGCGCTCGTCGGCAACGCACGCCTTCAAGTGATACACAGAATGCCGGGCACAGAGCTTTCTTCAGCGAAGAAAACACATAAGCTGTTTCGAAACAGAAAATTCTTGCTTCCAGCCACACGTACTGTACACTCATCTTCGAGAATTGCACTTCTAAAAGCAAACATTCGCTCTTACATCATCTCTTTCTTAACATACCAGAACCACAGACGTTTCCAAACTTCTTCCCAGTTCGAAGCAACCACTCACATGCAGCGACCTTTCTTGACACACAATAGCAGCTCACTTCCATCATATTACCACTCAAACACTTTAGCAGACAAATATGTGCAATTTACACGGAGGGAAAGAAAAGGGCATGACTTAAATATTACAGTTTAGCCATTTTTAATGTCCAAACGTTTAGTTTAGTGTGCATTTTTCATTAGCAACGAATCAACTGTGTTTTCTGTAGTAGAGAAGCATAGTTGCGCCATGCGCTCCCCCTTCAATATGAAGGACTGGATCAGCTCCATTTACAGATATCACATTATTAGGGACATCTCAATCAGTGCTTATGTTACCCAATCCGTCAGGCCCTCCAAAGGGGGCTCCCCATTTATCTTGGCTTGTACAAATAATGTGTATTTTAGTGGGCAGGCACAATGAGAAGGCACATGAATATTTTACAACAGGAAACCCGAAATATTCGTCGTTCTCCACCCATATTTCATCAATCATTCATCATTGTCCTCAATCGTTACAGCAAAAACCAGGTCAGTTGAGAACATGATTCAGTTTAGTCTCTGGCTGCGAGTCAACCACAGCTGGTTCGTACTGAACGCCCTGTCAATGTCTGTTTGTCTTCTTCTGCTTAATGCCAGTTCAGCAAACATGCTGCAGGTTTCACCAATAAGGCACGGTGTTATCGATCTGACCCCAGCTCTGCCAGCCGGGAAACAGTCCGCTGGACATGCGTGGGCTGCCGAACTGATCGAACTCCAGCTCCACTAACTTGACCCCCTCATTTTTCTGCTCTGGGGGCTTTTTCTGCTCAGCAGAACCGAGGGAGGGCCGAGTGTTCAGGTCCTCTCCGTTCCAGCCGATGTGCTTGAGCGCATAATTCTTGCCGTCATTATTGTCCCAGAAGGTCTGACCCTGGGTTTTGAAGCAGATGCAGAACTCCACCCGATTATGCGGCGGGATGAAGCAGGGCAGCTCCAGGACGAATGCGAAGGTGTCGTTGTCCTGGGAGCTGTACACGTTGTTCATGAAGGTGCAGTCGATGTCGGTGAAGCTGACCCACGAGTCGTAGGTGACGCGCACCGCAACTGTCTTCTCAAACCCGATGTTCCTGACCTTGATGGTGCCCGTGAGCGAGCGCTCCTGCAGGGAGCAGTTTTCCAAGCAGACCGAGTTCTGGATCAGGCGGTTCCGGAAGTCCAGGTAGTCGGCCGAGGGCTGCTTGAAGTCTAACGCCAGGCTGCGAACCGAGCTGATCTTTAGATCCATTGTAGCCGTTTCAAGGTCTGTCATGTCGAACTGCAGCTCATCTGCGATTGCGTCCAGGTGCTTGCTTTGATACGGCTCGTCGTCGAATTTGGAGAAGACGTGGATGACGGTGAGCGACATGCCCTTTGTGTCTGCAAACACCACTTGCTTCTTGCCGGCCTTGCTGTTGTTCCAGCCCACGCAGTTCCCGTCATCTTTCTGCTGGTTGCTGAGGCAGGGTCGCAGAGGTTTGTAGAGCTGCTGTTTGCGGTTATGGGTGCTGGACAGGTTCACCCGGTTCTTGGCCCTCTGCAGGTCCTCATAGTGGCTGAGGAAGCCTCGAAGAGGAGGCGGAGAATGGCTGATGTAGAACCGCATAGCCACATCCATCGGCATTACTGGGCCGGGCATCGCTGATGGACTGAAAGATCTGAGCACACTGACGGAGGGGAAAGGGGGAAGGAGAGGTGATGAGGGAGAGGATAAAAGTTCAGAGAGTTAAGAAAGTTTCAGGGAGATGAAAAGAGGAAGACAGGATGCCTAATCCAAACAAATATTGCTTAACTTATCAGCTTTCAGCTCTAGTTTGATAAAACTTGTTAGCATGTCGCCAAAAATGGTTGTAAAATCCATCCGGTTTCTAAATAGCTTAATTTTATGCACAGTGACAAAAGCGACGCATCTATTAATGCTTTCCTTGTTGTTTGTCAGTTTGGCTTACCTTGTAGCACTCATGGAATAAAAATAGACGGCTCCGAGAAAAAAAAAAGTAGTTTTTTAAGAGTTCTCAGTTTGACTTTTGCAGTTTGCAGAGCAGCTTTTCCTAAGAGTGCATGCTGCAGTCACTCCCCCTCTTCTTCCTACTGTCTCGCTCTCTTCCTCCCTTTCAGTGCCTGTGCTGCTCAGCTCTCAGGGATTTCAACAGCCACATAGAGATAATTAGCATATCCAGTCATATGGTTCCTGAAACAACCAATGGGAAGTTGGCTGACTTAGATTTCCACCTATCAGCGAGAGTTTGACCTGGCTGTCAGCCAGCTGATAGGGGCGTGTGGCCCTGCATGGGCCTCATGGTTGAGATGCCTCTGCCTGTTGCCTCAGCTGCTATTTGAGAAACATGATGGACCCCTGCTGGTGTAAGCGATGACTACTCACTGCAGAGTGCAGCATATCCCCCGTGGCTCCTCTTTATCGTGACTGGGATTCCCTTTACGCGCCACAGCAGGGTTATTCATGTAAGCAAACGCACCGAGAGGAATCTTGAAACCGATATCTGGCTTGTTTAATCCAACACAGGGATCCTTTGTAATATTTTTATATAATACAGAATACAAGCAAATTGGAAAGGTGCTGTTGCAAGGCACTGTCTCACAGTGTTTGGTACTTTTGACCCAGAGTTTCAATCAGATGTCAAAGCCTGAAACAGGCTGGGTATAAAAGATGGACAAATCTGTAGTGATGTTTCCAAGTGTGTCTGAAGTTCTTTGGTGCTGTCGTTGTTTTTTAAGGGCAGCTTAATGTCAGCTAACAGAAAAGCTGCATTCAGACTGTGTGGGTACATTGCTGTGACACAGGCACAATAATTAGTAAGAACGTCACACATCAAACCTGAGGCACCAACAGTTGCGAGGTCGATTTTAGTAACTTGAATTATCCAAGGTGAGACCTGCAAGCGGGTGATTTTTGGCTCGGGGCTTTTTGCCTGAGGCAAAGCCAAAGAGAGAAAAGAAAAGAGTGACAACAAACAATATAAGATTAAAATCACAGCACTGTGACGCGTGCGGTTATTGTGATGTCCGTAAGCTGATTGTGTCAACACAAGTCTGGTAATGCTTGTTTGAGCGTAAACTTTATTTATTGTGTCATCAGTAACAGGAATATTGCCCAAAACAGCATTTGTGACATCTCTGAGAGCTTTGACATGTTGCTGCTTTAGACAATTGTTGTGGGTCACCCAGACTGACCTCCCCTGCTAAAGCCTGAGAGACTAGCTTAGTGTTTTGCTGCTGGTTGCAGCTTGGGAATAACTAAAGATAATAACATTGTTTTTCTTATGACAGGTTTAGAAGTGTGAAAGTGAATTTGAAAGATGCCAGTGTTTGTTAGTTAATGCCATGCAGCACCGTAGCTTCGACTCTTTACCCACAGCTAACCATTGGTTTCTCATGTCTAGGGATGGGTACCGGTATCGGTTCTGACATAAACGGTAGTAACCAGACCAAAAAGCAGCGCACATTTCGGTGCTTTTTTTTCCTGAGCTGTGATACACTTTAGATTCTAGCCAATCATTTTACGTTTCCGAGGATAGTAGGCGGGTCCAGGTACGTACGTTCTTTTAGAGCAGAGCTACAGATTAAAAATGCCCAAGGCGAAGCGGTCAAAGTCTGGCTGTACTTCACAGCAAAAGATGCAAACTCAGCAGCTGCAACAAGTGCTTTAAGCTGATACTGTGATACTGTCAAAGGAGGTAACACCTCAAATCTGATGAAACACCTGGCGACGCATAGCGTTTTTTTAAAAGCAGAGAAATGCGCCGTATTTGATAGCTTGCTGCGAGACCTCACACCGAGCACATCTACTGCGGGTGTGGTGCCTGTTATCGACCCGGAGTTAGCAACATCCCCCAAAAACCCGAAGAGGAGAGTCCTGGCCCCTAGCCCTGCCAGTGTAGCAGAAATGATGAGGATGATGATGCAGCAGCAGCCGTTCTTCTCTGCATGAATAGCTTAATGTTGTTCGTGTGTAATTTACGTTGAGTAGGCTAACCACGTTATTACATTAATGCATGTAAGGTGAACTAGCAAACACCATCATAGCTACATGCGGCTGTCTTCTTGTTTGATGGCAGATACTCCCTTCACCCTGGCCAAAAAGGCTAAAATGACCAAAGAAAAAGTGGAAAACAGTTAAACATGAGAGGTTTTTGGACAAAGTTTGTGTTTTTTCCATTGTTTAAGCTGCTTCCAGCCAAGAGTGATACCATATATGCCCCATAGCTGCAGAAAAGGCTAACATTGTTATCTTTTTACAAAAAAACAGCTGAACATGAGAGGTTTTTGGACCAATTTTGTGTTCTCCATTCTTTAAGCACCGGTTTGAGCACCGTTTAAGCACCGGCACCATTTCAAAAGTACTGGTATCCGATAAAACCTAAACGATACCCATCCCTACTCATGTCTGAATCAAATGACAAAGTTTTACAAAGTGTAGCCATGAAATGTGGACAGAACAGAATCATGTTCATACTGTAGCTTTCATAATCGTACTGACAGAGACGTTTTGAGAAAGGCTCACAAAAAGTATCTCTGCTTCCTCGTACTCACAGTTGTTGCTGTTTTCACTTCCAGACATTTAGACAGAGATGCTATTTTTAAAGTTTTATCGATTTTTCAGCCGTGGGTTAAACATTA
Organism: Neolamprologus brichardi; assembly: GCF_056152115.1. Lineage (NCBI taxonomy): Eukaryota > Metazoa > Chordata > Actinopteri > Cichliformes > Cichlidae > Neolamprologus > Neolamprologus brichardi. The sequence goes on along the minus strand of NC_142116.1, from coordinate 1,828,426 downwards.
CCATCTGAAAGATTGATTAGACCCATCAAAAAAGATTTTTATCAAACACAGAAATAGCTAAACCCCGGGCTATGTATTCACGTTTTGTTTTGTTTTTTGTTATCATTTGGGAGGAAGGTGAAAATTTGTAAACTCTGCTCGTTCCCGAGGCTACAGCGAACTAAAATTAGGGGACAAAAAACCCTATTTGAACATGCTCCATCCACCTCAGTTCTCCAGATTCTTCCGAACAAGCCTAAAATTAAAGATCTGACTGCCTTCTTGCCTCCATCCACCTGTAGCTACATTGTTACAGCACAAGAGAAAACAGAGTTTCCAATTAGAGCGATGCATGTTTTCCTGTGTTCGTCAGGTCAGAGGGCAGGATTCCTCCTGAGGCTGAGGGGTCTCCCCCCTTTACACCGCCTGTGCACGTCTGAGTCTCCTGCAGAGAGACTTTAGACTCAAAGTGACATCCACGCCACTTTCACATGGGCCTACGGACAACAGACACTACTTATCACAGCCTTGTCTGTCTGAAAGTCAATATTGACACGGCCTTGGGATTGCATAATCAGAAAATAGATTTCTTTATATAGAAACATCAAAGTAAATGTGACAGATGGAAAAACCCAAATAAAGTGCTATAAAGAAGGCAATGAAAACAGTTCAAATTGCAGGTTTGCATAAGAGGTTAAATAAAGTTATTATTATGGTTTATTTATAAAGCTTCCTGAAAGTGTGAAGAGCACATGTGACTTTTTTTTTTTATTCACATCAACCAAAGAAGATTTTATTCATATTTTCACTCAAAAGATAAGAGAGAAACACATGCATGATTGTTTGGGCGTGCTCCGTTTGTGGTCTCGATGCAGCACATTGTGTTTTGACTCTAATGATCATGCAGTGATCATGCCTGAGCTGCAGCTCTGTGAAGACAGTTCAATAGACCCGTCCGTTATCTGTTATTGCCATAACATGATATTAGAAAGACTGAAGAAGTCAGATATAGAAAATAGACTGAAGGTAATTCAGCTGCTGCTCAGTTACTTTTAGTATCAGTTATCTTTAGTCGAGTGGCAGATCAAAAGTTTAGGACCACGTGCAAACATGTTGATGTGTCAGGTAGTCACACTGTCCTGTGGTCGGGTTGTTGAACTGCATAAACAGGGACCATCATCGACCATCCTGCGTCTTCCCCTGATCTAAATCCAGTCGAGAACCTTTGGGGATGGACGGCGAGGGAAGATTACAAACATGGACAACAGTTCCAGACAGGAGACGCATACGACCTCGTACGACCGTCTGCACCACTTGGAGAAATGTTGCATCAAACATGCTGCAAAGAATTGTTGAAGTGATCGATAATAGCAGTGAAGCTTCTCATTACTGAGTTTGTTTGGAACTGTTTCTGTTTCGGGGCAGTTTACGGGTTTTTTTGGAGGTGTGGTCCTAAACTTTGGATCAGCTGTAAAACAGCCTGTTTCGGTTTAAACATTGTTTTCAATAAATTTCATGCTCAAAAAATGTTTTGTCTCACTCACATTTCTTCTTGTTGCATGTTGAAGCTCTACTTGGAACCTTGTTAAGATCCAACCATGCAAAATATGATTTTTTGCATGGTTGATCAGTACGGTGGCCCCTAGAGACAAAGCACGTACAAACTCCAAAACACGATGGAGACTAGACTGTCCCATACAGACAAACTTGCCGTTTATTTTGCAAATCGAGCTCAACACTGCCCCTAGCGTCCTGGAGCACTTCCGTTGTGTTTTGGAGTTTGTACGTGCTTTGTCTCTAGGGGCCACCGTAGATCAGGACTGTATAAAAACAGAATTCAAACACTGGCTTAGTTTATGTAAATTAATAAACAACTTTTTAATAAATTTTATCTAAGGTCAGCAAGTACACATAGCTGTTTTAGCTTATAGAACAATAAAATATTTTACTGCCAACAGGGAAAAATCTAATCAAGGAGTAAAGTTGCATCTACGAATCTATATTTATTACTAACCCTCATGTTATCTGTATTCAGCAGTCTGAGGGATCTTCCTAGTACATCAATGCTGCTTTAATTAGAACTCATTGGTGATTTTTACTCTCTATGACCTCCTCCAGAGCCAATTAGGATCACAGTCTAGAAGTAAACCACTGAAAAGCCAAAGTTAACCCTGAAGTTGAGATGAAATCCTCATTTGAAGCTCCGGCCTCTGGGATAGAATAGAAAATAAAGATTAAATGAATAATATCACAGCAAGCCTGCAGCTGTACAAGCTCATATTTAGGTTCAGTCACATTATGAAAGAGGCGGAGGGGTCGACTGTGTTACCGCTTTCCTTCAGGTGAATATTTTGTGCTTAAACACAAGAAACTGCTACAAAGCCAGCAGTGAAGTTACTGGCTTGAATCTCTTTGTGAGGCAAACACAAAGTGCTAAGTCATCACAGGTGTGCTGATCATTAACCAGTGCAGAGCACATCCAAATCACGGCAGCTGGTTGTGGCTTCCAGCGTGAGCGAGAGATGGAAACGATTCTGGCAGGAGGAGTGAGCGGCGTTACAAACACACAGCTGATGATTTCACCAACTCTGGACTCGACCTGCGTTCCTGACACGTGGATCAGATGATACCACACTACTGCTCAACACTCTGGTCTCATTTTAATCTTCATCTGTTAATTAATTTTGATTAACCAGGTCATTTATCATTACAGATATGTTGTTTAATATGAATCCAACCTAAGTGTGCGAAGCTGAATTTGTAGCAAATGCCCCTCCTGTGTTCCAGTGGTTTGTGTTATACAGTGATAATCACGTTAAAAGGCTAAATGAGAAAAAATAACTTCCCCAAAACGCTGACAAAGCTGTCACATAATTGTTGTGTTGATTAGTTTGGTGACAAATTTGGCTCCTTGAGTTGTTTGCAGTGATAGTCTAAAGAAAAACAATGAAGCCTATTAATTGTGAGACGTTAAATGGTATTTATGTAACACTTCTACTACGAGCACATCTTTTCCTATGCTCACTTTTAAATGGTAGATGGCCTGTATTTGTATTTTACTAGTCCCTAAGGACCCCAAAGCAGTTTACACATTCAGTCATCCACCCATTCACACACACATTCACACACAAACACAAAATGCAACTCGGGGTTCACGGTTCTTGTCAAAGAATACTTTGACATGTTTTGCAAGCCGCTCTGCAACCCTCCTCTAGTTTTGAGTCAGTCAGTGTCACGGTCAGAGATGGGTAGTAACGCGTTACTTGTAATGCGTTACTGTAATCGGATTACTTTTTTCAAGTAACGAGTAAAGTAAGGGATTACTATTGCAAAAACGGTAATTAGATTACCGTTACTTTCCCGTAGGAACGCAGCGTTACTGCGTTACTAAAACCGTGATTTTTTTTGCGAGACAGTGACGTAAGCGAGTGCGACGTTCGTGACAACAGCTGTGTGCAGATCAACAATGGATCATATATCGAGTGCAGAGAGAGTATGAGCGTGCAGCGTTTAAAGCGTGGAAGTACTGACCTTACTTTGAGTTTGATTCCATAAAAAGTGACAAAAACATTAGTGTCCGTTGTGCGTGGGAAGAAAACTTCTTTTTACAGTGAAAAAAACCCCTAAACTTCCAAACAAGCACCGAGTAGCTACGACGTAATGGGAAACTCACAGAGAAACTCGCGGATTCTTCCACTGACCGCTGCACACCTGCACCAGGGTAAACCTCCGCCTACCCCACTCCTGCTTTACAGGTGAAAATAGAGCAACAGGACCGCTAGTCTTTGACTTTATTTATTTTCTGCTGTGTTTTACTTGCATCTATTTGAAAGACTGAGTGTAAACACACAAAATATTTTATTTTATGTGCTGGAATGTGCAGAAAATAGGTTTAAATGTTAAACTAATTTCTTCCAGTCAGAGAATGTTGCAGATAATTAAATGTTTGCTTGATGCATAAAGTTAAAAGATTAAAACTAATAAAACAAGTTTTAAAAAGAGACTTTTCCATTTGATTACATTTTGTATGATGGATTATGCAGAAAAAGTAGAATTGGGCTGAAAGATCTATCACTTTATCACCTATTCAGGTTGTAAATCGTGTTTTTAAAAAGTAACTAAGTAATTAATTACTTTTGAAAATAAGTAATCAGTAAAGTAACGGGATTACTTTTTGGGGGAAGTAATCAGTAATTAGTTACTGATTACTTTTTTCAAGTAACTTGACCAACACTGGTCACGGTGCCTGGGCTCTTCGTGCACAAAGGTACGTAAGGGCCACAGCGGTCAACTGGGTGGAACTTTGACTGAATTAAACAAGCACTCCTCACTGGCACGCTTTTCTTTGTGAGTCTGTGGACAGTTGATTTCATGTTCAGCACTTTAATTCCATTCATTCTGTTGGAGTTCTGTTGATAACTTGCTGAAGCGTCATGTAGTATTCATAAGCAGCCACTTTACAGTACAGTGGGTGAAAGGATTGGGTGAGCTGAATCAGGCTGAACTGAGTGGACTCACAGTGATACTGAGAGTTGGAACAGAAACTAAAAGAAACTTTGGTCTGCATCTGGACTTCTTTAAGTTTCTTGAAAACATTTCACCTCTCATCTGAGAAGCTTGTTCAGTCCAAAGAGCAATTTGGGCTGGGGGACAACCCTCTTGGGGACATTCCCATAGGGCAGCAAATGACTTCAGTCAATACTGTGACTCACATTTGCTTGTTTCCTTGCTTTCTTTTCTCTGCTACTGACAGTAAATTTTCTCCCTTAGGAAGAACAGCAGAAATCTCAGTAGAATTTCAAAGTTTTCCATCAGATGTGAAGATAACAGGGAGATTGAGACACGTTCCCGACCACAGAGCGAGAGAGAGCAGCAAACAGGAGAGAGCTTATGACACGCTTGGCTCCGGTGTGATTCCCGGGCTGCCAGCTGGCACTGTTACTCTTCACGTACGGCACGCAGGCAGAAAAGGGATCAGGAGAGGCTATCAGGCATAGTTAATGGCCAGCAGTCATCACATGACGCAGACTTCTCTTAAGATGCTGACAGCTTTTGAGGTTATGTATGTTTAAGAGGCTTAGGTACAGCATACCTGCATGAGACCCAGAATAAAAATAGTCCTTGTTTATTTCATTTTGAGACTCAAGTTCAGTCACATGGTCAAGTGTAAAAGGAGTCTGGTTTTTCCCCCTATTACTTAACCGTAACAACTTCTTCAGTTTGTTTCGAATTAGAAATGCAACCTAAACTCTATAAATTGGCTTTTTATTGCTGTCGCGGCGAAATAAATCAACAAATGTGAGGCAGGAATGCTGCTCCAAAAGCAGGTTAGTCCTTGAAGAGTCCAGCGTTAGAATCGGGAAGAGGATACGTTTCCATGTTGGTAGGTCTGTGTAACTGGGGCTTTAACATTCTTCATTTTCCCAGCGACATCATTTTCCCTCACAGCCGGTGATGCTACATTCTTTAGAGCTATACCTGTAGCATTCTGCCTGTTAGCTTAGCACAACAACAACAACAGGCGCTCTCTCACCCAGGAAACACGCAGAGAGAGAGCGTCACCCTGTAACCATGGCAACCGTAACGCTGCCGCCTGGAACAACAGAACGTAGCTGTCAAACAAAACCCAAACAGTCCTGACCCGCCACAATATGAAACAGGGAAGTACCGCCGTGTAATCCATTTATTTCAACAAAGTAACTGTATTCTAAATACCACCTTTTTAAACGGTAACTGTAACGGAATACAGTTACTCATATTTTGTATTTTAAATACGTAACGGCGGTACATGTATTCCGTTACTCCCCAACACTGGCCATCGACATCATTTTCCCTCACAGCCGGTGGCGCCAGACAGTCGTCATTAACCCGAGTTCTCGGCCTGTGCGACTGCGGCCTTATTCACTTGACCCTGCATCCTCACCATCATCGTTACACGTCCAAAGTGGCAAGTTAATGTCATGTGATTTGTGGTCACATGTCTAAAGAAAACCCTCATTACTCAATGGACCAGATCTCAGAAACTGGGAAAGAAAAGTAACTTGTGATTGGTTAGATTTAACCCACGACGGATGGATGGAATATAGTTTTAAGTGACCATGTTAGCATGTTAGCAGTGACCATGTTAAACACTGTGTCCTGGATAGTTTTTATAAGCTTCTATAGCTCTGCCAGCGCTACCCTCACCCTCTGTGAAGCTTCAGTATCGTTATCAGTAATGGAGCAGTAGTCCGTACACAGCAAGAGCTTTCCTTTGAAACAGTTGCTTCTCATTTCTGTACATTTAATCGTTAATAAAGATTCTGCTCACGCTCTGAAACGACACATGAAGTCTTTTGATCAGTCCGTGCAGCTAAAAGCTGATGTGTTTTTTTATACAATATATAGATATAAAAATGCAAATCACTGTTTTTGTTTTATTTTTACACATGTATTTAGGGCGCAGTTGCTGGGTCACGTCGCTGGTCCTCTAATCTGGATTTTGCTTGTCACTGGATGCCTTGTTGGCTGCAGTGTGGTATTTGCTTGAGTGGCGTGTGTGAGTGATATAATGAGCCCAGGCTGCACCAAGGGGCTCCATCCCCAGATAATATGGCAATTAAAAACAATTAGTTTGACTTTCCCGGCATGATTACAGAAATATTCAAAGTGTTTTGCAAATGACTTAATTCCTGTGGAAACAGTTCAGGGAATAAATTTGGTTTAGTTAGCTGGTTTTGGTTTAGCCTACAGTCAAAATAGACGTGGTTTCTAAGCAGTGGTGACAACATCAAATAGATAAACCAGACCTGAAACGACAGTGAATTCTGCTCATAGCGTTGCCAGTCGGCTGCTGGTGAAACCTCGACGCTCTTGAACAATGCAGTGTGACGTCACTGGACACTGACAGAAATAGAAGCACGCATTAGTGCTAAGACCTGCTGAGACAGTGCAGGCACATCAAACGGGCCACTCGATCCCAAATGGAGCGAAGACCTTTGACGGCTTTAGATGACAGAGATATTACAGGAGAAGGACACAGGATCTGACATTTTAATTCCACTTTATAAGTAACATGAATCCCATTATTACTCAACACCTGAGCAAATTCATCAGCATCAGCACTGTTGCTCAGGGATTAGCCACATGCACCTGTACGAGCGTGCACCAAACTCAAACTAGGCAAACGCCAAACAACCGCAGCGGCTGCAGGGGCAGAAGGCTCATCACTCTGCAGGAACATCAAGCATTTTCAAGCACTTAAGTGGCAGAGTTTAAAAAATCCAATAAAAGCTTTAAATTTTTAAATATTTGGAGAGAAATGGGACTAAAGGGCCATGTGTTGGTTTAAGAGAAACTCTTGAATGCATCACTCAGAGGTAAATAATTAATGCTCAAAAAAAATTTAAAACCATTACTTTTATTGTTGGACGCCAACAGACACATTATATGTAAATAAATATTTAATAGGAGCAGCGAAGCAAACACTCAAAGGCTGGACGAATTAAGTATTCAGTTTAAATCGGATTTACAGGATTGCTGCTAAAAACAGGTTTAACAGCTGCCTGACAGTTTGTGGAGCCTTTTAAAGGCTCTGTTATCACTTCTTAAATGTGGACTGACCTTTAACTCGCAATTATAAACAGCAATAACACTGATGTGTACCAAAAGAGTTCACTACGAGCTACTTGAATTCATCATTTCTTTCATTTGTTCCCCCGAGAGTGCGTCCTGCAGAAATCACACCATGAGCTGGAAAAGGAGAATATCTTTGTTCATGCAAAGCATGATAATGTAAAGTACAACAATATTCTTTGGCAGCATGAGACAAAACTTGTACTTTAAATCATTAAATTGTATTCAACCGGAAAACTAAACTAAATAATGTGAGTGTGCGTGAGACTCAGATCACCTTGTATGACTTTAAGGTCCGATTAGTTGTATTTTTGACCGTACAGCTCATCTTACAGAGGCAACTGCCGGTCTGTTCTCACCTTGCTTCGCTGCACACAGGTCCAGGCAGCAACATACTCATATTTCCTGTGAGACCTGCACTGTTGCCACAGCATGAGTGAGAGATATTTGAAAATGCTTGGCAAGTGTCAGAGAGTCAAAGCCAGCAAGTCCAGCCAAGTGTAACTGGTCAGAAGACCCTGACCGATGAAGACATCAGAGGTGAACGTTAATAACCTACAGGTTCCCCTTAGTTCTACTAGATCATGACTTATTTTACAAGACAAAGGCAGACATCCATGACCTGAAGTGTAGGAGTGGCTGGGTGATGTAACAAGATAAACCAACAAGAGAATGACTGAAAAACCCAAAATTTAAGAGTAATGGTTAACCTGAGACACTGCTGTGCAATCTGAAAAAGTTTAGCTGCTTCAAACACAAGCATAAGCAGGGATTGATTGTCTGGAGACGGTTGTTGCTGCTGAGGTTCTATAATTTCACTTTTTGTGTATTCTGAGGGCGATCGTGGCTCAAGAGTTGGGAGTTCGCCTTGTAGTCGGAAGGTTGCCGGTTCGAGCCCCGGCTTGGACAGTCTCGGTCGTTGTGTCTTTGGGCAAGACACTTCACCCGTTGCCTACTGGTGGTGGTCAGAGGGCCCGGTGGCGCCAGTGTCCGGCAGCCTCGCCTCTGTCAGTGCGCCCCAGGGTGGCTGTGGCTACAATGTAGCTGCCATCACCAGTGTGTGAATGTGTGTGTGAATGGATATGTAAAGCACTTTGGGGTCCTTAAGGACTAGTAAAGCACTATACAAATACAGGCCATTTACCATTCTGTCAAAGTTCTCTGTACTTCTGATGGAAAAATCAAATTACATTATATAATACAGAAATTATGGCAATTCCAAAGGAATCTTTTCAGCAATCTTTTCTTCCAACAGACTGTGAATTTGCGACTGGTTGAACCTATGGAAATATGTTATATATTATAAAGAAAGATTGGTTTCCTATGTAAATATAAAAGCAAATGCATTCATAGTTTCCTGCAGCTGCAGTTTTGACCCGAAGCATCAAACCTAATGAAGATACAGAAACAAAATCCAGCAGTCTGTTGAATTTGAGTGACACAAAACAAAAGCAAAGCCCAGGGCTGGTAGATAGATCCACTCTGCAGGTAAATGCAGGTCATTGTCTTTGTGTTTGTCTTGGCACAAAGTCGTAGTTGTGTCTGCAGCAAACATGACAATGTGCATGTGAGATCTTGTTTTTGTTATATGTTAATAAACGTTAATCTGACCTCTTTTAATACAGATTAAGGGATCGCTGTTTCAAAGCTGTTGTAATCCGAGACACTCTAAACACCGCGAGCACGACTGTGCCTCATGACACTGATAGAGCAATGAGCCAACTTAGCCTTTACAACGCTCGTCTCACCCTGACTGAATCCTGAGTCTGATTGCAGATGTCAGTTCCAGTCAGACCAGATTGCTTATGCAGGGAAAATCTTTAATTAATTCCTAAGCCAATCATTAATTAATGGCAGGACTTCTTTGAGCAGTTTTGTAGGAATGGGGTCTAAAAGACACGTTGATGGTTTGGAGGAAGTAATTATTGACGTTAACTCAGAAAGATCAATTGCAGAAAAAGAGTCTAACTTAACATCAATGGTACTAAGAGTAGCTGTAGATAATATTACATCTGTGAGATGATTATGAGTAATTTTTTCTCTAATGATTTCTCCAGGCTAAACAATGATCCTCTAAATTTGTGACACGCCATTTCCTCTCCAGATTACGAGTCATCTGCTTTAGGCTACGTGTTTGAGAATTATACCACGGAGTCAGGTACTTCTGATTAGAGACCTTAGTTTTCACTGGAGCTACAGTATCCAGAGTCGTACGCAGTGAGGAGGTAAAATTATTAACAAGATAATCGACCTCTGTTGGGGTAGCGTTCAGATAGCTGCTCTGCTCTGTGTTGGTACAGGGCATTGAAGATGATAACAGTGGGTGGATTATATTCTTAAACTTAGTTACAGCGCTTTCAGAAAGACGTCTACTGTGATAAACGTCTACTCTCCACTGCTGTGTAATCAATTATTGTACATTTAAATGTTATATTTAGGTTATACTTTTACTAAGGAGCCAGGGCTTTACTAATGGCATAGTTCAAGTAGTGGCCACGGATGGGCTCATTGCACGTCCGTTGATTATCCCAGATGTGAAGCTTCAGGGGCGGAGACCCCGAATGGGTCCCGCCCCCAGACATTGACAGCAAAATAAAAACAAACCTTGGTGAAGTCAGTGAGGACTGAGGACTGTGACACTTTTTGTTATTGGCCTTAAAGAATCCCGACTGAAGAGATACTGTCGAACAATTTTAAAGATCTTTCCTTTAAAATACCCGTTCATCTTAGCACGTTCATCTTAGCACAAATTCAAACTTCCTTGAATCTGTGGCACCTGAGGCTTAAGACATCTGTTGGTGTATGTGGTCGAGTGTCTTGCTGTGAGAATTTCCTAAGCCATCAAATCTAATCTTGTCCAAAGAATCCTCAGGATGCAATCTGTCACTCCAAATAGCGAACCACCAGAAAGATACCATCTTGGTTTGAAAAGGCCTAATCAACCAGAATAACTGACAACACCTGCACAGGTATGCAGAATCACCAACCGCTTCAGCAGAATTGCCTGTGATGCATGATAGAAATTCAAACCTGTTGCTCCACTTGTCACACCCAGCTGCTGTTTTCATTATAACCTCTGGATTAACTTTGAATGATGATTCCATTTCTAAATAAAAGCAACATGAGACAATTAAAACCTGGAAAAGAACCACTGACTTTTGTATGTAGCTCAGTTGCTAAAACAAGAGTTAAATGTGAGTTAGGTAACATTTGTTTCAGTTTTGGAGCCTTTTCTTTACTGCCAGTGCCCGAACAGACTGGATCTAACATTAGCTTAGAAATGGAGTCCACTAATCACTAATGCCACCAAACAACTGCCTCCCAACCCACCAGACTCCGACACAAACTCCACATCCAAAAAGTGACAAAGCAAGCTGGGGTTAGCTCTCTAGCTGCTATGCTGAGTATCAAGTAATTAGTTCACATTAGCAGGTGGGCTAATCATTATCTTACACTTATCCAATTCAAGGTCATGCTGCCCTCGCCAGAAAAACGGCCTTTAACAAATCCCATCTGGCCAAACACACTGATGAGCGCAATCAAGAGGGGTATTTCATTAATACCCCATCAGCTCAAGCTTCAAACTGATGGCCGGACCTTGTCCTTCAGGATTTTCTGGTGGAGAGTTCAATGAATTACATTACATTACCATCAATTATATCAAGCCGTTCTGAAGCAACAAATCAGCCCCAGGCCATCATACCACCACCACCATGTCTGATTGTTGCTACGATGTTCTTTTTATGAAACGCCGTTAGTTTTACCCCAAATCTAACGGGACTCAAACCTTAACAAATTCAGTCCACAGAATATTTTGCCAGATGTTTCGGGAGTCATCCTGATGTTTCTTTCTTGTGAGATGGGCCTATGTGTTCTTCTTGGTCAGCACTGGTTTTCCCTTTGGGACTCTCCCAGGCTGCCGTCTTTGCCCAGACTCTTTTGTGTGGAATCATGCACTCAAGGGCGTAGATTTGGCATGGACGGAATGGACATGTCCCCACCAATATCCAGCGATTATTGAATTGTCCCCACCAATAATTTGATCTCAGAAAAACAAAACCGGTAGAAATTTAAAAAAAAAAAAAAAAGCGATCTGTCAGCGTCTCATTCACCCAGCGGTGCAGAAAGAGTTAAATTACGTCCTCTACTGGAGTCCTGCGTCATGTGACAAATATGGCCAATGTGATTGGCTGAGCCTTTCAGGGAGCTCTGTTTAGTTTTAGCAGCGGCAAACCTGCGCTGCGAGGACCTGCAAGGAGGAGGATGGCAGCAAAAAGAACCTGCATATAAGAAAGTATTTTTCAAAGAAACATGTAAGTGACTTAAAGTCAAGTTCACTCATAAAACCTGTCCATCATAATAACGTTACAGGCTATGCTAGGTAATACATGCCAACCCTCCTGTTTTTTCTCGGACAATCCCGAATTTCAGTGCCCCTCTTATTACTCTTTCTGGGTTGCAAAATAAACTTTTAACAAATTTTCAAGCGAGAATGTAGCTGTGCAAACTTCAAATATTTGAACCGGGGAGAACAGCAAACTCCCAGCACATCGTTTTAGGCTTTGGCCCACATCAGTATAAAATTGTATGTAACCATGAATAACGTGTTACCATGTCCACCAGCAGAGACCGGACAGTATAGATGTAAAACAAACATGCCAGCAGTTTATCTCAGTTAACGAGAGGAGCAGGCATGTGTTTGGCTGCTTCACATAGTGGACATTGAGTTGTTGTGTGGGGCATGTAGTCCATGTCTGTTGCTGTAACAGTAGTTCATGTTTAGAATAAAATATCCCAGCTCACTGACTTGATCGGGGCAATAGTGCCTAAAATGTTGCATAATTTTGCTGAGAGATCTTTTACTTTGTGGTAATCTTAGACGAGTAGTTTTATGGACAAAACCCAGCAGGTCATTCAGTGTTCCCTTAGTGCCAAAGTATAAGAGATGTTGGTGTACTATAACTGAAGTAATGTTGTTAAGTCCTTAAAGTCATATTCTTTTATTGTCATGACTGTATTTGAAGCGATTTTTATTTTTGTATGATACCTGATTTATATGGAATATGACTGAAGTAAACTAAACTCTAAAATACTTAGTCATTTGTTTAATAGTAATTTAACATTATATAATTCACATATAAAACTATGAATTGTGATTTTAAATGGTTTAAAAGCATGTAGAATAGCATATGTAGGCAAGTATGTTTCTCCTTTTTTTTAATCAAGAAGCAAAGACGAAAAAGAAAAAAAAAGAAACAGGGCAGGGTTCGGTGGTTGAATCATCCGTCCCCACCAATGCCAAAACCAAATCTACGCCCTTGCATGAACTCTAACTTAGCTGAGACACATGTGACCTGCAGTTCTTTTGATGTTGTTGTGGGTTCTTCTACAGCCTTGGAGTAGTTTTGTGAAGGTTCGCTGTTCCAGGTTTTGCCTATGTGTGGATAAAAGGTCTCACTGTGACTTAGAAAGGCTTTGTAAGCCTGACTTCAATTTGTTTCTTGGGACGATGTTTCTTTGGCCTCAGTGTGGCAGTGAAATTGATATCAGCTTTTCCAAAAACTGTGATTAATTGCAGGTAATTAACTGCATAACAAATGCAGCCAATTACTTTTACCATATAATCTTTTAGATTCAGATACTAAGGTTTGTATTTCTCGTTAACCTTTCACACAGGCCCTGTTGAATTATTGGAAAAAAAGAGGTCAGTCCTGGCCCCACTTACATGCACAGACATTATGCATTGTCCACTTATATATAGCTCACTCTATGTTGGAAATTTTTCGAACACAAAAGTATGTAGGACACACACCTACACACACACCTACACACTCTTGGATTTTGTCACCTCATGCTCAGGTGGTCCTGAAATAAATAGGCAGCTGTCTGAGGCCAGAGAGTAATCTGACTGATGTTTGACCGATGTTGCAGCTTGTGTAAATATCATGACAGCGGCGTGAGGGACTCACAGTAGCGGTCATTACAGGCCAACGCAGAAGGATAACACAAGGTCAACAAGTCTGTCTGCTCCATGTTTTTATAGCTAACTACAGCTAAAACACTTTAGCTAACCTAAATTAAATACAAACACACAGGAAGTGTTTTATCTTATTCTTTATCAAAACCGACGTAAGCATGCATTGGTTCGTATATTTAAAAGGTGAAGCCACTTTGAAAATTAGCTTAAGCTAAAACAGATCTAAAGATGTTAGCTGAAAACAAAGTTGCACTAATTATGACTTTGAGAGTGCTGTGAATAAAAAACAGAGCATGTTTATTGTTAAGTCTGAGGCATTTAGTCAGTTGAAGGTCCAAAGGTTTCTTCATTTGCCAAACTCAAACAATAAGAGCGCTATGAATGGTCCGTATTTCAACAAAATGATTAGCGTGGTTCCTCTTTTAGGTGCTGCAATAAAGTTAACGTCCATGCATCCATGAAGAAGAAGGTTTATGAGGTTTAGCAGCTAAAAAAAAGCACAAACAGAGAAAAACAGTGAAATATATTATATGTTTCAAAAAATTTAATATCAGCGATGTTTGGAAGGTGGTAATGATGGTGGCTTTAGAGCCACATTAGCCTGGTATAAACACATTAGCACAGATTTCATTACTTCCAAACAGCTTTATTTAAGCCCCGTTGGTGTGGTTGCAGAAATAGTTAGGACTCTTTCTAAAGGTGCTCACCTTGTCTCACGTTCTCTCACATGGTTCCTTTCTGTTAGATCATAATTGGGTTATTTGTTCCCGCTTAAATCAAAACCCCCACGAATTCACCCATTCTAATAGAGGTGACTTTGTCCAGTCACCTCTACTAGACTCCTGTTTTCAAAAGTCCAACATGATTAAATAAAGATGTTTACAGCCAGCTGCAAACTTTTGAGGGAGAGGTGAATCAGAATCTGCATGCTTATTGGCTAATGACTTATCAATCACAAGTCGTTAGGCAGTGAGTATAGTTGTTCTGACACTCACGCTGAGCAAAATGTATTAAATAAACCTAATGTTTTATTGATTATAGCCAGAAATGAATGTAAAACGAGCCCATGAGCAGTAAAGTGTTTACAGGACCACAAGTCTTTTTGCAATCAAGGGAGACGCCCCCTAGTGAGCATTTGAAAGAATGCAGGCTTAAAGCACTTCCACTTCCAAGTGGACCTGGAAGCTAAGTCCATGTTTTATTCTTTCTGTGGTTTAATGATTTGTTGTTCAGGACATCATGAGCCTCGTGCCTGTCCCAAAAATGGGAGCGAGGCAGAGCAGGACAGCATGTTAAAAAAACAAGTACTTCATCTTGACATAGCAGATATATTTATATCTATATATATATATATATAGAAATTCCTCTACTGCATTTCAAATGCTGCTGCAGCGCATACGGTGTTTTAGGAAGTGGTCAAACATGAATTCACACTTTACAGCTGATCACACAAGACTGAAGTGTGTTTGTAAGCAGAGGAAGATCTACGGCCCTTTCACGTGTCACTACAGGCACAAAATAGAAACGTATGCCTCCAGGGGTATAAATATCTTTCACTTTGGAGTATTGGTGTCACTCAGACATTATATAACTCTCCAGCTCAGCGGCTGTTCAGTTTCAGGTTTGTGTGTTTTAAAGTAAATGAGTAGCCAGACTTGCTGGGCCCATTTGTCACAGTGAGAATGAGACCAAGTCCTCGATCATGTCTCAACCTTTGATGGAGAAAGAAGACTGATGCAAGAGCTCACAGATGTGTGAAACGCTCCACTTTTCACGTTGCTATCAGGAGAGCAGCCACAGTTAAACAGGACAGTCAGGGAGGGAATAAGGCAGGTGATGAAACTAGTGAATAATTAACCATACGTACTGTTGTAAGAGTGTAGATGAGCTGATATAAATGACTGCTATAAAGCTAAATGTATAAAACTGAAGGAGCTGATCACCTTTTCTGTTCCTATATGTGTCTATATTTGACTCTTTACTAGAGACCTGCCCAAAGTGTACCCCCCCACCCCACCCCATGACAACCCATCATGACCTCTTTGCAGTTAAAAAAAATGGATGCATGGACAGACTAGGGGTTTTCTGTCTCCTTAAATCACGAGAGGTTTTTTTGTGCTGTGATCTCACGGTGACCTCTGGTGGTGAAATTTGGCTTCATATCATTTTTAACTTACCCTTTTCAGTAAGATTAAACAAAGTACACAGTAAACTACTTTGCATGTGTTAGTTTTAAAGTGGACATGAAACACTGCATATATCAAAGCATCATAGGTTTAACGCTGCCTGTGAAGCTTTAAGGAAGAAGTGTTTTAGAATAGTTTTCATCATCATGTGCCAGTAGAGAGCATGGCGTCACTGGGTTGGTCGTTAATTTAAGCCTCTGAGAAGCAACTAAGTTTATGTTAGCTAACTAGTGACAGAACCAATGACTCGGGGGAGAAGAAGGAAATTAAGTTTAGTCTAAACTGCTCGGATGTATTTGAAATTTAAAAAGATAAATCCGATAAAATGGTGCTGATTGCACTTTGTGGACATCAGCTGATTCCACCTCTCAGTACACCTGAGCAGTGGTCCCCAACCCCCGGGCCTTGGACCGGTACTGGTCTGTGAGTCGTTTGGTACCGGGCCGCGAGAGTTGAGGCTCAGGTGTGAAATGTATAGTTTTCAGGGTTTTTATCGGTTTTCAGCGTTATTTTGTTATCGTTTTTATCGTTTACTCGGTTTTCCTGGGTCTTTTCACGTGTGTTATGAATAAATCTTCTTTTTTTTGGTACTGGTACTAGTTTTATTTTGTTGTATTTATCCGCGACACCTTAAAGGCCGGTCTGTGAAAATATTGTCGGGCATAAACCGGTCTGTGGCGCAAAAAAAGTTGGAGACCGCTGCACCTGAGTGACTGAAGCATGAGACTAAAACAGGCTCTCCTCTATACTGTGTTCAGGAAGTGCTCCACAAACCCTAACGTTACGGCTGACAGGTGGATTTTCCCATTTCAGTTTAGTTAGCCAACAGTGAAGAACCACTTACTGCTCAAGAGACAGAGAGTAAAGTGGACAGACAACCTTGGTTTTAATAGAAAACTCATTGTAACCTGGAACGGTACAAACGTGACTCCCCTAGTTTTTCACTGGGTTCTGTTGCTAGTTAGTTAACATAAACTAATGTAGGGGGTCTGTCAGGGCATCCACACAGGCAATAATATAATAATAAAAAATTTAAAAGCCCCTTTCAAGTCGTCCAAGGACACTTAACAACAGAACAATGACAACGAAGAACAATGGAAAACAAAAAGCACAAGATAAAATAAACAATGAGTTCACAGTGAATATGCAGATTTGAACAGATGGGTTTTAAGTTGGGATTTAAACTGGGGGAGAGAACCACTGCTTCTTATATCTGGGGGCCTCACCACCAGCTTTTAGCTCTGCTTCCCATGGTGCTGAGGCACAAAGAAGGCACAGAAAGCTGGATGGAAGAAGAAGATTGAAGTGTTTAAGAGATCAGGAAGGTAAAGTGGAGCGAGGATATGAAGGGCATTGAAGGTGAGCAGAAGAAGTTTGGATATTATCCGGAATTTAACAGGGAACCCGTGAAGTTCCTGAAGAAGGGGGGAGAGGGTCTGGTAATAATATGGCAGAGTTTTAAACAGTTGAAGCTTATGGAGGGATTTTTGGGGGAGACCATGCAAGAGAGAATTCAAACAGTCCGTGTGGAAGGTAACAAGACTGTGGACAAGAACGGACGCAGACGTGGTGACGTTATCTGCACAATATATAAAATCTGCACAAGAACAACACTGTCAGTGTGTACTGTGTACATGAAAGGCAATATTATACAGACAAGACTGAGCAATACTGTTCAAAAGCTGTGAATTATTCCTCATTTCATGAGATTTTGACTTTCTTTCTAATTTTCTGAAGCAACAGTCAGTCAGAGCTTCAGGTTTTCTGTTGTTTAAGTTCGATGTCTTTATTCAGAAAATGCACATTTTCCATCATCATTTGCAATGACAGCGAATTTCCTGGAGATGGCAGTAGAGTGATGGACAAACATGAGAGGCCACACTGATTTAAAAAAACAGCTAAAAACAAAAGTAATTTATCTTCTGCCCAGAAGATTCATCGACGTGCTTGGAAACGCTTCATTACGGAGTTGGTGATAAATGCAGGCATCGTTATGTGAGAGCAGACATGGAAAAATTCTGCTGCTGTGAAGAAAACAGTTATAGTTTCCTCCCACTGAAGGAGCTCATTTATTCTCTAATAAAACCCCAGAACAGTTTGAACCTGTGCATCAACTCTAAACACTGCCATCCACTCGCTGCTTCCAGGTAATGAAATCATGAGACAATGAAAAATGATTTCAGCTATTTATCGGAGAGGTTACGTTGCATATCTTTACCATGTTTCCACCTGTTTTCTGTTTCACAGACAACCTTCTCTGCGTTTCAGCGCTGCTGAATGAAGTAACCCTGAAGTATCTGCAGCTCGGAGCTCTTTGAGTTCTCTGGATACTGAGGAAAGGTGCTTCAGTGCTTCCTTGATTACCTCCTTCACCTGAGGATACACTGAAGTGTCCTTCATCAAAGTCATCAAAGTCATCTAAACTGTCCCACAAACCAACTCTACGCTGCTCAGATAAAATCTGATTCTTATGCAAGAATTCCTGAAAAATATATAAGATTACGAGCTATGTCAAAAAACCAAAGTGAGTGTCATGTTTAGACTACTTCAGTCTGTTTTAGTTACGTCTCGTGCTTTACTGCAGCCTTCAGGACTCTGCATCATCTCTGCAACAGGAAATAGGTGTTTAGCTGATAAAGATTTCTTATCACTGGTTAAACTCCTGATGTAATTACACTTTTTTCCTGTTCATTCAGAGATAAAACAGCTTCTAACTGCTGAATTCCCCAGAAAAGGATTTACCAAATTTCTTAAAGGACAAAGGAGAAATCTGTTTCCCAGAACGTCTCTGTGACTTCATCTGCAGCTCACAGGAGTGTTGGATTTGTTTGGCAGTGTGCGTGGAGGTGTGTGCCCACAAAGGGAAGAGGAAAAATGAAGAGTGCAGAGACAAAGCTGAGGAAGAAAAGCAGAGCAGGGAGCTGCCAGACCCTCGCTGTGCCCGAGTCCTCGCAGGCAGGCCGCCAGCGTCCAACATGGGGGGTCTCAGCGTCCCAATCTATGGAGGATGTGACCCATGCTGCTCCCTCCTGTGTGTGTGTGTGTAGTTCAAGGACAATCAGGCCACTGTGGAGATGTGAAGTGGGAGAGGTGATTATGATGTGGAGCGAGACATGAAAAGGCTGCAATAACAGCCCATCAACCTGATTACTCTTTCCAGTCTGGCTTTTTATGACCTTTAGAGTTTCTCTGTTTAACTGTGTCTGCTTGAGACCTGGAGGAGGTCCAGCAGAAGACCTCGACTATGGAAGAAGGTTAGTGTGTCAAATATAAAGCAACTCCTGTGACTTGATTCAGTGCAACGCTTAAGTGAAGACACACACAGTGAATTAAAGAAAATGATTTAATGAATTGATTTAATTTAATTCAATTTTATTTTTACATCACAACAACAGTCGCCTAAAGGTGCTTTATACTGTAAGCTAGACCCTACAGTAATACATACAGAGAAGAAACCAACAATCATATGACCCCCTATGAGCAGCACTTTGGCGACAGTGGGAAGGAAAAACTCCCTTTTAACAGGAAGAAACCTCCAGCAGAACCAGGCTCAGGGAGGGGCGGGGCCATCTGCTGCGATTGGTTGGGGTGAGAGAAGAGCTCCATATGCAACAAACTGTCTTGTGGCCAGGTCTCCATCACTGTTTGTTGTTTGCTACTTCCTGTTTCATTTTGCTAGTCTCTTGTATCGTGTGTTGTGTTTAGTTTTGAGCTCCCTCGTTAGTTAGATTCTGTTCACCTGTGTCTTGTTTTGCCCAGCTGTGTCCTCTCTCCTAAATTACCTCATGTATGTATTTAAACGGTTTTCTGCAGTGGCTTTTTGTGTCATTGTATCGAGTGCTGGGAACAGTCAGGCTAACTTGATGAACAAAAACGCAACTTTATTCAGTCAAAACCAAAGCAGTAGAAACAGGAAATCCAGTGATCCAGGTGGAGAAGATAGACTGACAAGCAGGAAAAACTGTTTGATGCAGGGAAGCCAAGATAACTGAAACAAGGAAGTGAGTACACACAAAGTAAATAACTAGACCTAAAAATAGACCAAAGGACATAAACAAGAAACCAATCTGAGGTCCACTTTATCTTCACCTCCACTTAACAAACATGCATATTTTAGATTGTGGGAGGAAGCCAGCATTTCGTCTGTCACCTGCTCGCTTTGACCCATTTAGTCCAACCTCTTGAACTTTGTAGTTCATGCTTATTTAGTATTTTGAAAACAGTTCTGCTTTTTGCTAATTTTGCCTGCTTTGTCTGAAATGAGCTGAAAGTGACCTTTATTTTCTCATCGGTTAATAATCTGAGTTTTCATCATGAAACCGAAATAGTTTAAAAAGTTTCCCTTTGCTATTGGTCAGACAGGCTGGCCTAGTATTTCAGAAATTCTTGGATTTTCTCACACAAACATCTCTGGGGTTTATAAAGAAAACATCTGGTGGTTTGGGGGAAGATGCCTTGAGAAAGGTCAAACTGCTTCGACCTGAAAGAAAGGCAACAATAACTGAGCAGGCAGCAAACATCTCTGAATGCATTACATGCTGAACTTTGAAGCACATGTGAAGACCTCTCTGCCATTCAGGCTGCTGCTAGTGGTGTAATGGTGTGAGGGATATGTTTTTTTTAATTTCATTGTACTGGGACTGCACCACAGTCACTACCAGAGATAGGGGCAGGGCAGTAATCCGATTACTTTTTTCAAGTAACGAGTAAAGTAAGGGATTACTATTGCAAAAATGGTAATTAGATTACCGTTACTTTCCCGTAGGAACGCTGCGTTACTGCGTTACTAAAACCGTGATTTTTTGCGAGAATGTCTCATGACAGTGACGTAAGCGAGTGCGACGTTCGTGACAACAGCTGTGTGCAGATCAACAATGGATCATATATCGAGTGCAGAGAGAGTATGAGCGTGCAGCGTTTAAAGCGTGGAAGTACTGACCTTACTTTGAGTTTGATTCCATAAAAAGTGACAAAAACATTAGTGTCCGTTGTGCGTGGGAAGAAAACTTCTTTTTACAGCGAAAAAAACCCCTAAACTTCCAAACAAGCACCGAGTAGCTACGACGTAATGGGAAACTCACAGAGAAACTCGCGGATTCTTCCACTGACCACGGCACACCTGCACCAGGGTAAACCTCCGCCTACCCCACTCCTGCTTTACAGGTGAAAATAGAGCAACAGGACCGCTAGTCTTTGACTTTATTTATTTTCTGCTGTGTTTCACTTGCATCTATTTGAAAGACTGAGTGTAAACACACAAAATATTTTATTTTATGTGCAGGAATGTGCAGAAAATAGGTTTAAATGTTAAACTAATTTCTTCCAGTCAGTGAATGTTGCAGATAATTAAATGTTTGCTTGATGCATAAAGTTAAAAGATTAAAACTAATAAAACAAGTTTTAAAAAGATACTTTTCCATTTGATTACATTTTGTATGATGATTATGCAGAAAAAGTAGAATTGGGCTGAAAGATCTATCACTTTATCACCTATTCAGGTTGTAAATCGTGTTTTTAAAAAGTAACTAAGTAACTAATTACTTTTGAAAATAAGTAATCAGTAAGGTAACGGGATTAGTTTTTTGGGGAAGTAATCAGTAATTAGTTACTGATTACTTTTTTCAAGTAACTTGACCAACACTGGTCACCAGATATCGGTCCAGTAGAGCACCGCTGGGATGTGGTGGAATGGGACAAATCCCAATGAATGTTTTCAGCACCTTGTCGAATCTGTGCCACAAAGAACTGAGGCAGTGTGCACCTAATAAAATTGCCAGTAAGTGTCTCTGGCGTCATTAAACATCCATACTGCCCACAGCTAAAAGAATTCATGTCATTTGGCTCTGTGGAAGTCTCATCAGTATGCACTATTTTCCATAACTAAATAAAATTTACACGAGAAGATCGCGAAACAGAAATTTTCCATTAAATTCAGCCTGTCCATTGATTACATTGAGCATGGTTGGGTCAACAGAGCAGTGGAGAGCACTGATCTTCAGCAAAGAACAAAGGCAGCACATTTATTTTTCTCCTGTGTCATGTTTGGCTCAAAAGTCAAGCTTTTTAAACTCTTATAACCAAAATATTACACTGTGTGGTTTTTACTCGTGTAAATACCACAAAGCTCCCAAACTATTCTCCTTTAATGGCCGAGATGTCATCACAATATTATGATTATGTGTAAAGATATGGGGTGAGTGCATGGACTACTGAATGTAAATCACATGATTAGAAAGGGAAATTTGAAGCACTTTATTGTCGAGTTCCAACATTGTTAACAGTCATTTAGAAAAAGATACACAAAAAAAAAAGTTTCACATCAAGAAAACAAGAAGTACTAAAATACACGATTAAACCTAAGAATCACTATTCTCACTGTTGCCCACAGAATTATTACATTTATTTATTATCAGAAAATTTGGACATAAAATAACTTTTCAGTTTCTTCTGAGTTCTAGAAAACACGTCTATGATGGCGAGACAAAATCTAAACGTACTCAAACAAAAAGTGAAATCTAACACAAACTAATTGGTTTATTTTCTCCAAATAAAGAAACTTGATGCGACTGATGGGGTTTATACTGTTAGCCTCGTGCTGATGAGAAGTTTTGTGTAAAGCCAACTGTAGCAGTGAGTCCTGCATTAATGAGCTGAAGTGAAAACAAATATTAAAACACCTGGAAAGCCTGACACACAAAAAGTACCTTTACAGGTCGACTCCTTCCCATTTCAGATTAAATTAACAGCCTCTAATGATTTTCTAATAAATTAATCATGTTCCTTGAACATTAACACCTTTAATTTTAATGGTTTTGCATAATTTATATTACCTGGTAGTAATTATCTCTCCAATGTAGCATAGCTAAGGAGATGCCATGGGGCTAATTGGTTAGAGGAGAAAAGTCAGACTCTATAAAAGTTTTTATGTCCAAATATAACATAATGTTGGTTTTTTTTTTTATTAAAGCAGCTCCATGTTGAAAATGAAATTAAAGAATATATATTGTTATAAACGAGCTGCCTGATTCTTCCCATGAGACTAAGAACATGATTTCCAGTGTTGTTTTCAGATTGTGAATTCGCACCATCATAAATCCAAAATAATTTCTCATCAGCCTTCAAAGAACTTGACGAAGAAGGAGCAGACCGAGTGCCAGCCCTCGCTGCAGTAAGCCTGCACCGGCTCCATGTCACCCTGCATTCCCTCCTCATCCTCGGCCTCAGTCCTTTCCTCCCTCCTCTTCTTCTTCTCCTCCGCCTCTTCTTCCTTCTTCTTCCTTTTATCCATCCTTCCTCCTACGCTCTTCCCAGCTGGTTTCTTCTTCCCTCCTTCCTTCCCTCCCTTCTTGTCGTCTTCCCCGTTGCGCTGAGCGAGCTTCATGTGGGCCTCTCCGGGCGCCTTCTTGCAAGTTTTGGCCTTCAGGACTTTTTCCCCTTCGCAGGCATTCTGCCTTTTCTTCAGCTTTCCCACCAGCTGCTTCCAGTACTGGCTGGACTTCACCCCATAGGCCTGGCAGAGGTCTGGTTTACCAGCGTAACGACACCAATACCTGCAGGAGGAGCACAAAGGCCAAAGTCAAGAGAGCTCCACAAGCTTGGCATGGTTGGACACCATGTGCATAGACCGTTATACCCAGTGTGTCCGAATGGTTTGAATGGTATGATTCTTATAAAGCACTCGTCTTCTCTCTCCGAGCTCTTCAGTGGTTTAAATGACATTTCTGTACTGCTTGAAGTCAGCATTATAAATAATATTTGAATGAATAATTCAAACATTATTCACTAAGATTTATGGCAGGCAGCATGCTTCAAACTGTGCCACATTATGATGGTGGTGTGAGCACATGACGAGGCTCAGCGTCTCGCAGAGGCTTTAATCTACAGGGTGGAGCATTTATATGGATACAGCGTAATAACATGGGAATGGTTGGTGATATTAAAGTCCTGTTTGTGGCACATTAGTATATGTGAGGGGGCAAACTCCTCAAGATGGGCGGTGACCATGGTGGCCATTTAGAAGTCGGCCATCTTTGTTTTTTCAATAGGAAGAGGGCCATGTGACACATCAAACTTATTGGTAATGTCACAAGAAAAACAATGGTGTGCTTGGTTTCAACGTAACTTTATTCTTTCATGAGTTATTTACAAGTTTCTGACCACTTATAAAATGTGTTCAATGTTCTGCCCATTGTGTTGGGCAGCACACTGGGCATGTTGTTACGGTGTATACATATAAATGGCCCACCCTGTATGTAACTGCACTTTTTGTATGTAATGCTGTTGTTTTTCTTTTTGCACTTCTGAATAGATCCTAATGGACTTTAATTGTCTTTGTACCTGTGAAGTTTTATCTAATCTATGTTAAAAAATTCCCCGTTGTGGGATCAATAAAGTCTTATCTTATCTTAATCAAATTTATCATTAAAGCTGAAAAAAGAGGAGAAGAATCTGAGTACAGCCCATAAAGAAATCTGCAGCAAGCACAAAAGCATCTGTCTTTTCTCAGCAGTGCGCACACAGCGAGCTCTGAAACATCAGAATCGGTTATGGAGTAGTGATTTTTCTTTACGATACACTGGACTCAGGCAAACCTAGACTGTGTTACAATAATATCTGAATTTTACAACACAAGTTACTGACTGTAACTAAACCTGCAGCCTCACAAGCAAGCAAAAAGAGACTGGGGGCATTTGCACATGTCAACTGATTTTTTTAATGTAACCACATTTAAAAATAATGGTTGTGACTGAAGTTCTGTGTTAAAAGTAGAGATCGACGTCCGATACTGACCCAAATTACTGGATCGGATATCGGCGAAAACTAAAAAATGTATTCGATCGATTAAATATCAAAAAAGCACCTCATAAAACTTGTTACATGGCGTAACTCGGCTCATAACCGTAGCACGTTGCAGCAATATGCATCACGTGATAGAGCAGCTGTGTGTATTTGTAGCCTCACTACCAAACCAGCATTTCATCTCCGAGGAAGTTTTCCCAGAGAGAAGTAAAGCAAGTGTGTAAGTTCATCTCTGAATGTTTGTAAAGCATTCCCACGTTAAGCTTAACAACCAATATATGGAGCGACTGCCTCTCTCTCTCCTGCTGCTACTTCAATCATGAAACTGATCTGCTCTTTCCAGACAGAAACACTACTCGCTATGTCGGCTCATTTTTCACACTAATTTCTGCTGCTGTCAGCAGACTTTCCTGGTCATTACTGAAATTAATTGTCTGCATTTTGGGATTTAAATTAACTGGAAGTTAGTGAATCACCTGCAGAGCTTTCCGCTCTGAGTGAGTGCAAAAACTTCTTTCCTTTTTCTACAGTCGTGTGTTCACATTGATACTCTGTACTAAGCCTTACCAGGAAAATAAGGTCTCACCTCGTTTCCATAACAAAAGTGAAGCTTGAGAAATCAAGTCCATATCTATTAACATGAACTAACGAGGACTAAACACTGAGTCATCTGAAGCAAGAGCAAAGCACCAGTATGAATGTTTAGAGGATTTATAATTCACCTTTGCAGGTCTCCTTGTGCTTCAATGCTGCAGTTCACCAGCAGGCTCACCAGACCTTCACCCGACGTCTGCCAAACACAGCGATGCCCCTCCTTGGTGGTCAGCTCTCCGGAGCCTGGCACGGAGCGATTTCTGGGTCTCTTGGCCGGTTGAGGTGATGGAGGAGGCTGACGGGGTTTGTCGGGCTTCTCCTGCCCTGGTTGGCGTTTGGCTTCAGTGAGGATGGGGACGAATAGGAGGAGGACGAGGACACAACATGGCAGGGCACTCATTGTGGCTGTTCAGGGAAGGGAAGAAAGGTTATGAACGCTGTTAAGTATTTAGAAGCACTTTTAAGCTGGAATTAAATTCATGTTGGAGAAAATGGCAGAAATGGAAGCACCTGTTAATTTTAAGACAATCGAACTAAAGGTTACAGGAAAGAGATGATTACTAGACTTTGCCATCATGTCATTGCAGCTTTATGTAATATTCTTGAGTGTAAGCTATGTGCCTGGTGACATAATCACAACCCTTATCAGCCAACTGGAGGAGGAAGAGGAGCACAGCTGATGGCTGAAGTCACAGCACAGTCACAGTTTGTAAATGTTAGAACCTCCAGTCTTTCTGGACACAAACTTTACGTCCCTGAGCAGGAGTTTTCATCTGTCCAGTCTGACATTTACTCAGTCGTGTCCCCGTGAACATGGAATAAAAGTGTGTCCATATTTAAAATGGGAAAGAAGTTATATTTGGGGATTGGAGGGATGGCCGACCATGGGACTGGTGGCATTCTTGCTAAACAATCTTGGTATTAAAAGCTTGTGAGTCGGACAGGAGAAAGATCAGGCTTTGGGCTGAAAGGCAACAGTTGCCACTTCTTTTAAAGCTCTGGTTTCTTGGTTCCACTGAGCTTCATGTGTCTAAAACACCGAATAAAACTCCTGCTGCTATAACTTACTTAAAAAAATCTGTGCTGTTGTGAAAAAAAGTTTGTATCCTTTACAACAAACAAATAGATTTCCTTCATTTTTTCCTGTGAGATGAGAACTGGTGTCATATTTTTAGACCTGAACAGGAATTCGTTTGGCTTTCTTCATTTTTCATTGTTCAACATCATCAGGAGAGTCCACAGCGTGTTGGAGAATCGCCATGATGTACCTCGATGACACGGAGTCAAGTATTTTTCAGTGAAGCTGAAGTTAATTTTGCAAATACAGACGTGTGTTTGTCTGAATTTGTTTCCATTTGTCTGTGTAAAGACTTCACAATCTCTCTGACTGAAACTTTGTTTGATGTGTGCTGTGGATACGTCTCAGCACAGCTGTAATCTGTAATAGTAAGCAGCAATGTTCTTCATATTTCATAACCGTGTGCACAAAGGACAAGATGTCTGTAGTCCATCTATGGTCTGAATTTAAGCTGTTACATTTAGGTAAATAGTGTGTTGGACAGAGTGGAGAGTAGGGATGGGTACCGGTATCTGGTGCCATGATGGCAAGCCTGAAAAGCAGCGCACATTTCGGTGCTTTATTTCCCTGAGCTGTGACACACTTTGAATTCTAGCCAATCATTTTACGTTTCCGAGGATAGTAGGCGGGTCCAGGTACGTACGTTCTTTTAGAGCAGAGCTACAGATTAAAAATGCCCAAGGCGAAGCGGTCAAAGTCTGGCTGTACTTCACAGCAAAAGATGCAAACTCAGCAGCTGCAACAAGTGCTTTAAGCTGATACTGTGATACTGTCAAAGGAGGTAACACCTCAAATCCGATGAAACACCTGGCGACGCATAGCGTTTTTTTAAAGCCGAGAAATGCGCCGTATTTGATAGCTTGCTGCGAGACCTCACACCGAGCACATCTACTGCAGGTGTGGTGCCTGTTATCGGACGAAGAGTTAGCAACATCCCCCAAAAACCCGAAGAGGAGAGTCCTGGCCCCTAGCCCTGCCAGTGTAGCAGAAATGATGATGATGATGATGATGCAGCAGCAGCCGTTCTTCTCTGCGTGAGTAGCTTAATGTTGTTCGTGTGTAATTTACGTTGAGTAGGCTAACCACGTTATTACATTAATGCATGTAAGGTGAACTAGCAAACATCATCATAGCTACATGCGGCTGTCTTCTTGTTTGATGGCAGATACTCCCTTCACCCTGGACAAAAAGGCTAAAATGACCAAAGAAAAAGTGGAAAACAGCTAAACATGAGAGGTTTTTGGACAAAGTTTGTGTTTTTTCCATTGTTTAAGCTGCTTCCAGCCAAGAGTGATACCATATATGCCCCATAGCTGCAGAAAAGGCTAACATTGTTATCTTTTTACAAAAAAAACAGCTGAACATGAGAGGTTTTTGGACCAATTTTGTGTTCTCCATTCTTTAAGCACCGGTTTGAGCACCGTTTAAGCACCGGCACCGTTTCAAAAGTACCAGTTTGGCACCGGTATCGGATAAAACCTAAACCATACCCATCCCTAGTGGAGAGTGTATTTGCCAGTATTTATGATCTGATGAAGTTATATGATAGATGATAGTTTCACGCTAGCCTTTCCTTTAACTGTTAATCTTTAAAGTAAAGAAACCAACAGTAAGTGATTTTATTTGCTGCTTTAAGCTTGTCTACATGTGCAAACATTGAATGAGACTCGGGGCTGTAAGCAGAGCCACTAAAGAAATAAAAGCTTCTTCTATCTTTACTTTCTGGTAACTTCTTGCATCGACCCATAAAATGTATCAAAGGACAAAAACAGATTTGTTTACAACTTTAAAAGGAATTTTTGAATAGAAAGCACAATAAAAGTTTAATGACTGGTGCATCAGAACTGGGTCAGTGCACACTTCATCATTACAGGAAGTTAGCATCGCAGCATATACAGAACTACGAGTGGCGGTTTCTACTCCAGAACATGTGAAACAGTTTAAGAGAGTTTCTCATCAGAACCCAAAGCACCAAGAAGTGCCAAAGAGCATCCGGACACATGAGTGTTAAGTGTTAACAAATGGACAATGGGCACTCAGCGGGGGGTTGAGTCTGTCGTTGGCTTATTGAAAATCAGCCAAGCGTCAGAAACACTCCACCGAGAGGAGTCCAGCCCGGACGTGGTGCTGTCAGCGAGCACTGGGGAGGCTTTCAGGACCCACCAGTACTTCCACATTTACTCATCCACCAGAAACAATCATTTATTCAAACTGAATGGGCTGTTTGCTTTCTTTGACGCATCTTTTCTTGCATTTTATTGTGAAAATTAAGCTTCAAAGTTTTTAAATAGACTCTGTTTTCAGTTTAGCTGCTACAAGCTTGATGTTTATGTAAACACAATCTAGATTATTAGAGGAATTACTCGCGTACATCAGGTCAGTGCAATAAAACAGGCCGTAGCACTGTGTGGTAATGATGCTTTTATATGACCAGAATGAGAGCCATGAATAACGTTCATGTGTTGGAAATGCAAAATTAAATCAGCGGAGCATCAGGCTCCCGGGCCTCACGGCCGCTGTGATCTCCAGCGAGCTGATGCGTGAATTACAAGTGATGTGTGTGAGCGTGCACTCTCACACATGCTCAGTCACATCGCTCGTCAGATACAGTCAAAACACAAGGGTCGCCGAATTCTACCAGCAAGGTACAAATTAGTGTGATTACTGACGGCGAGGTCCACGTACAACAAATAACTCAAGAAACACGTCAAGAAAATCTGACGCAGAGCCAGATTTTACCAGATGGACAGTTTGACTCCATTTCAGTGCACAAACAAATAAAATGAGTAAACACTGGGATCCTAACCCGTCTCCCAGCTTCTACTTTCTGCTGTTTGGTTATTCAAAGAGAAGCTGCCGCCAAAAATCCTCCCTTAAAGCCTCAGAAGTAGAAAAACAATCATTCTTGATGATCCAAAATCCCACAGTCCACGTTCCTGTGGATCAACACCAAAGAGTTTCAGGATGCGCAGCATTAGTACGGAGCAACGATTGTATGGTATTGTTTGGATTTGAAAAAACCTGGAGGAAAATTATAAAAGCATTTCTTCATAATCGAGACTTTGTGACGGCTACACTTCATGCAGTTGTACGTTGACATGGCGCTCCCATATTCGTCTCCCTCACTTCCTTTTTTTAACATCTTCAGGAACAAAAATGACACCAAACATCTGTTTTCACAGTAAGCGCCACGTTTCTGGAGATGAAAACAAATTAAAATAACCCCCCCACCACCACCAACCCCCCCTTCCCTCCCTTTGCACCCTCATCAATAAGTCATGACAAAAAAACAAAAAAAAGACCTTTCTTTGTTGCGTCTAATATTTTCTCAGACAGTTTGAGGAAGCAGTGGAGATGAAGAGAAGGTTAGCTGTTGATGAGCGGAGGCCCGGTGCTCTTACCATGTGACGCTCCTCGGCTCCGAGTCGCTCTGAGACTGAGGGGGCCACAAACACTCAGATAAAAGAGGGGAGAAGGGGAGGATAATGGAGGAGGGAGGGAGGTGGGGTGGTTTGGGGGGGCGGGGGGGGGACTGCTATACCAAGAAGTCTAAAAAACAAGGACACCTCCCACATTCTCCCCCCCCCAAAATACATGTGTGAAAGCAGCATAATGGACACACTTGCCAAGGTCCCTCGCTCTGTGCCACGCTGACGACATTTTGAGGGTTTGGATGCATCGCTGTCATTCAGCTCGGGGAGAAAACGCCGCTTTGTTCCTAACCGGAGGGTTTTCTGTTGTAAGGTGCTTCACAAATGCATCCACTGCACAGTCCGCTCACATTTAACTCTAGGACTGGCTGTTATTGTTTAATGAATCTGTTAATTATCACGTATCACAAATGTTTGTGGGATTACATAAAGAACGAGCTCTGCCCTGACTTACTTTGGCCTTTCGTAGCCTGCAGAGTCGTCGATGTTTCGGGCGTGATGGAAATGAATGTGTGGCACAGCTGACTGTCACAGAAACATCAAGTTTGGGGTTTGTTTGAATAGAGCGTAACAGCTGAGACTGTGATAATCACTGATAAGAGACATCCATCTTTTATATACAGCTCGTGTAATTACACTTCTTCCTAGTTTTCCAGCATCTCTTTGGTGTTTTTAAACCTTAACCCCAACAAACTGACTCCGTGTGCTGCACACACAGGGACACAGTCGCTTCAGTTCAATTCAGTTTTATTTACACAGCACCAAATCACAACAACAGTCGCCTCAAGGCGCTTTATATTGTAATATAGATAAGATAAGATAAAACTTTATTAATCCCTCGGGTGGGTTCCTCTGGGAAATTCGGTTTCCAAAAAGCACAGCACTGACAGAAGTTACAGAGTTACAGAATATTATATATATATATATATATATATATATATATATATATATATATATATATATAAATACAGAGGCATATATAAATAAAATATACAAAGGGGATAAGTAGAATAAATAGGAATAAAAATAAATACAAGTGAATTGCACATTTCAAGTATGGAGTCTATTGCACCGTTGACTATTAACAAAAAGTATTGCACAAAAGGTAATTGCACAGTGAAGTGAAGACCCTACAATAATACGTACAGAGAAAAACCCAACAATCATATGACCCCCTATGAGCAGCACTTTGGCGACAGTGGGAAGGAAAAACTCCCTTTTAACAGGAAGAAACCTCCAGCAGAAGCAGGCTCAGGGAGGGGCGGGGCCATCTGCTGTGATTGGTTGGGGTGAGAGAAGAGCTCACCCCAGAGTCAGACAGTGGGAAGGAAAAACTCCCTTTTTACAGGAAGAAATCTGGGAAAACCCGACGGATCTTTTACAATTCAACCCGTATCAGTGCTTCAGCTTTCTTCAGTCTCTAACCTGTAACAGAAACATGTTTTGGTGCTGCTGGGATTTTCTTCCAAGTTTCAGGACGTTACAGAGCAAACAGTGTGTGAACGGTCTGTGAGCAGTTACAGATGCCTCGAGTTCAGCCAGAGCCCTTATGGGGTGCTGGACCACAGTTTGGGACCCACTCGCCAAAGCGGGGCAAGACAAATTTATTAGTCCAGAAGTTTTTTGTCACAAGGAAAGTGCTTCAAATAATAAAGACACAATGGCATGAATAAAAGATTTAAAGTGCACACAGGGTACCGAGAAAATGATCCAATATAAAAAGCTGTTTTAGAGCTGTTAGCTTCAGTCATCAATGTTGCTTCACTGAACAGTTTGTTACTTATTAGAGTGTAAAAAGAATAAAGAACTCGCAGCTAACGATTAAAACTTTCAGAATATTCTGTGTTTATTTTCCAGCTGAGCCCTCTGAATGCTGACATGTTGCTTATTGCAATAAAAGCTTGTATAAGCAGAATAATACATAACAGTTCATCCTTGCTTACTCATTTCTTATTCATACTGAATCTTGAAAGAGGAAGTATTACAGCATCACTACACCCTTATTCTAAGCTAAAACATCTGCCTGGGATAAAACTTTGTGGAAACAAATATTTTGTTCCTTCTGAAGCTGATTGTGACTTTAACCGATGCACATCCAGGCTGTGCAACACAGACCGGCAGTGATTTTAAAAGAGGAGAGTAAACAAAGAGTGCAGCGGTGACTGGTTTGAAGCTAAACTGCATGCATGTGCAGAATGATCTATAATGCATGCAAACTCAGAGTCATTTATTTCGTTTTCTGCCGGCCCGAGTCCGTGTCTCCTCCCCTCTGTCACTGTATTCATAACGCGAATTCAGCCCTCGGCGAGATGAATGAGGAGAATCTTCTCTCCTCTCCAGGACAAAGGCTCGTGCAGGAATCTGGGTCACAGCTTAACCCCCTGCTGGCACTCTTGTCATCGCTGCCCAGCTCCTTCTCATTCAGCGCAGGGGTTGGTGGAGCTCTGAGTGCGCCTCTCTCTTCACCCCTGCGAGCGCTGCCAAAAATCCTCTCGGCCAAAGAAGGACACTCTGAAAAACAAGTCGACCGTGCCATGACTACGCCGTTCCGCCCGGTCCGGGCCAATCAAGAACAAATTTGTCACCTTGTTTTCGGTTATAAGTGCTCCTCGAGCCGAGCGGCGTCGCTCTGATCTGCTTTGTTTACTCGAGTTTTAACAGAAGCGGCTCAGTGTGTCAGCGTTTGTGTGCAGCGAGGATGAATAATTATAGAGGGATGATCCATCTTCCTGCGTTATTTTTAAGGCTTTGTTTGTCAGCAGTGTGTTAATTGCTAACATTTACATTCACAGTGCTCTCTCTCCTTTTAGCTTTGATTTGCCTTCCACTACCTCCTTAGAAAATATCTTGTTCTTCAGCTTAGCCGCCCGTTATCCACTCATCTCAAAATAAGTTCTGTATCTAACCTCATTAACCAGTCTGTGGTCAAATACGTGAGTCCAAGCAAAAACACCCTCAGCTGACAGCGCGATCACACCAAAGGCAAAGGAAAGTCTAAGCAAGGCAGAAAACTGACGGCAGACGACACAAACGAGACGCAAATCCACATTTAAACAAGTTAAACTATTTTAACTTTGCACTGTGAAAACTCGTCAGCTGAGATTTCACCAGCAATCAGAAATGGAAGACGAGCTTCTTGATGTCATTGGAAGGCAGCTGAAGATGCATTGCTGAACTTTACTCATGCATAGAGAAAGAGAGAACAAAGGAATGTGCTGGAGGAAGGTTAGTGATATTTTAAGACTTCACAGTAAGTTGTGAAAATATATTCACAGGAGCTTAATCTCTTCCTGGTCTTCTTGTTGGCTGTTGGGACTGAATGATTGTCAGTTTCCGGTGCAGAGGCAAGCGGCCACATGTCACATGACCAGTGTTGGGAAGGTTACCTTTAAAATGTATTCCATTACAGATTACAGAATACATGCCCCAAAATGTATTCTGTAACGTATTCCGTTACGTTACTCAATGAGAGTAACGTATTCTGAATACTTTGGATTACTTAATATATTATCATGCTGTTTACAACTACATGAATGTACTATTGCTGTGATTTATTACTGTTACTGAAGGTCCGCGGCTCCGAACCGTAGTAAAGGGACCTCTGGCTAATACGGTGGGTTCTGTGTCGGCTCGTAGCTGAAAACTAGCTTTACTTTGTTGTCTGGGTCAAGTTTGCTAGCAGAGACAGAGAGAGGCGTTGAAAGGCTGCTCCAACAGAACTTATTGTTTCAGAGGAAAACAGGAACACGGTGTACAGTCGAGTCTTAATAGCTTACTTACAGCTGGGCTCGTCAGGCTCTCTTCTTGGCTGCAGTGGTTATTATTATATTTACATGCTTCCAGCTCCCGTTTTTGCTCGATGACAGCTCGTACTTTTCCTTTTTCTCCCTCCCTCGCTCACAGACACATAACGTGTATGGCAGTCCATTCTCCCTGCAGCACGGACTACACTGCCTATGATGCTACATTCTTTAGAGCTATACCTGTAGCATTCTGCCTATTAGCTTAGCACAACAACAACAAAAAGGCCTCTCTCACCCAGGAAACACGCAGAGAGAGAGCGTCACCCTGTAACCATGGCAACCGTAACGCTGCCGCCTGGAACAACAGAACGTAGCTGTCAAACAAAACCCAAACAGTCCTGACCCGCCACAATATGAAACAGGGAAGTACCGCCGTGTAATCCATTTATTTCAACAAAGTAACTGTATTCTAAATACCACCTTTTTAAACGGTAACTGTAACGGAATACAGTTACTCATATTTTGTATTTTAAATACGTAACGGCGGTACATGTATTCTGTTACTCCCCAACACTGCCCATGACCTTTTGCTGCAAGTCTTCCTGTCTGTCTTCACTGCTCTGCTATCCAATAAAGGCAAAATGCCCTCAAATAATCTTTAAAGAATAACAAACAACTATGTGCAGACACACTGTCACTGTGGGCCATCATCAGTCTGACATGTGATTCAGCAGACACACAGTCTCAGTGTTGGGAGGTTAGAGAGTTGGCAGTGGTATAAGTTATACGTTCATTTTCACCAGCACGAACAACAATGCTCTTATGTGTTTTATGCATTGAGCCTCCTTCAGTTTGACACAAATGCCAGTAGATGAGCTCCTGCACCACAGCCGATATTTAAACATGTATTAGCAATGAAGTAACATATTTATTTATTAGGATTTGATCTTTATAAAGACTTCATTCATTCAGCATTAACATGTTTCTAGCACTTCTGTGTCTTCTGCATATACAGTTCAGCTGTGTTCAGCAGGCCTCGTGCAGCCCAGAGGACACAAGCAGAAGAGAAACTTCAAACACTTAAAATAAAGGATTGTTAGAGCTGCTTTAAATATGCATCCCAGGGGAGGACGAGGGGAACAGGAGGTCAGAGAGAAAGTACAGCAACGGGTCTGTTCTGTTGTGTCCTGCACACGATGAAGTGGCAGGAGCTGAGAGCCCCTCTGTGTTATCCACATTTATTATGCATGTGCTGCTGGGACTCTGCTGCCTCCTACTGGTCGTTTCTGGAAACTAACAAAGAATTGAGAGCTGGTCATTGGTTACTATAAAACATGTCAGAACATAGTAACACAGCAGTCATTCATGTCCTGCATGAAATCACTGCGATACACATTTTTATGCTGTAATAAAAATACTTCCATGGAACCTCTGCTGGAACAGTAGGAATATTCCTAAAGCTTCCTATGAAAAACCTGCTTTTACTCCTGCACAGTTCTGACTCACTATGCTGCACAAGCCTCGATTAAAACACCTGTTTCCTATTTTAACCTCTTCTCTCTGACCAGTCTTCAGTCTCCAGTTAAGTGTGTGTGTGTGTGTGTGTGTGTGTGTGTGTGTGTGTGTGTGTGTGTGTGTGTGTGTGTGTTGCACCGGTGATGACTTTGAGTCCTTGACTGCAAACAGAGGCGTCCACTTTCTTGTTTTGAGCAGTTGTTGAGAGACAGCCGCAATCAGCGCTCCACCATCATCGTCACCTCCTCTGCTGTGATTACTGCCGTGATTATGACACCAAACACTGACCTTCAGACTGTGTGTGTGTGTGTGTGTGTGTGTGTGTGCGCGCGTGTGTGTGTGTGTGTCTGAGGAACGTGAAGGAGATGAGAGTGAAGAAGAGCCGACTCTCATTGAAAACCCATCTGAGAGAGATGCTGGCATGTTTAAACTGCTAATGATGTGAAGGATGAATTCGTTTAGACTCCCTGTCCTGTCCTTCATTTGCACATTAACACATTTTGTATATGAATCATGCAGAAAGCACCGACTGCACAGTCCAATCAACTTGACGTGTGGTTTATTGTCCAGGGAAAATTTGTTTTTCCAGCTCAAAATTAAAGTTCTTCATTCACCAAATGTCAACATGATCTGAAGTTTCCGTGAGCAGTGTTGGGCAAGTTACTTTGAAAAAGTAATTAATTGCAGTTACTAGTTACTTCTTCAAAAAAGTAACTGAGTTACAAGATTCTAAAAGTAATTAATTACTTACTTTAAAAAAAGTGTTTAACTCTCTGGGGTCCAGGGTATATTTGGCCATTTTTAACTACTTTTGATGTTTCCTCCACATTTCACCTTTAAAAACGATTTACTTTGCCTTGTTTGGTCTCATCCTTTTCAGCACAACCTCACGTGTCTGAATGTGCAGTTATGTTTTCATTTTGACAAACTGTATTAACACAATTGATCTAAAATCAGACAAAAAACATTGTAGGAAAAGTTATTTTTACTGTAACAACCACAAACATGTT